>NC_081413.1:587776151-588006151 GCF_030272615.1 Cryptomeria japonica | reverse complement strand
TGATATGGAAAGTTAACTAGCACAAAAAGTGGTATTGATGTACCTTGCATATATAACAATAATAATAACAATCAATATTCCAAGTTCTTCTTACTTCCCTTCCTTCCCCACCTCATCTTAAGAAAAGTGATCATAAGAAACCTAATCTTGTTGAGAAACTTCATGCAACGTTAGCTAAGATATCCCTTTGGGACTTTATTCAAACTTCACAATCATACCACATGGTTTGATCTAAGAAGCCTTACAAAAGGTGGTTCCTCATTCTTCTTCTAAGCCAAATAATATTAAATTCTCACAAGATGAATTACTTTCTATAGACGTTAAGAATAGAGATGATCCCCTTATGATTACTCCTCATATTCACAAACAAAAATAAAAGATACTTTAATTGATAATGGGTCAACACTTAACATTTGTCATGTTGACTTATTAGAAAAGATAAATTGGGATTTTTCTTATTCAACCCAATCCTCTTTGTGTTAGTGGATTTGAAAATGTCAAAGTAGGACCTATGACTTTACCCACTCCTATTCATGTCATGCCTAACGATCTTAGTTATGATATGAAAGCAATCCCTTCTACTCTTCATCACATGATCAAATTCCTATATAACAATGAACTTCACATAATCAAGTTTGATCTTAATCCTTATGATTTTTTTCATGAAGTATGATGCATTTCTCCCTTTAATAATATGATTCCTTCAAAAACACAATCTCCCATCAATGGCACTTCTTTAGCAAAGAATTGGGGTACATTAGACTTTACACCTTCCTTTAATGGGTCTAAGATCCCTCAATCTAAGAATAAAGCATTGAAGGAGCCTTGTGTGTCATTTATCCAAGCTTCTTCTAAATCAATTTTCATCTCTCCTTCCAACGCATGTCTTGATGATGGTGGGAGCTCTTTAGACCTTGGCATTAAGAATGAACCCTTTCCTCTAGACATTTCAATGGCTATATTTCATTCTAAACATAAATACAATGGATATGATTTAGGATGTGTGAAACAAAGTTTTGATGGTCATGAGAAATCTGCATCACACTTTTCAAAAGAAGGTTTTGGTTTCCAACCTCCTCCTTTATCAACATCCCCTCTCCCATTGTCTAATGCATCTTCTCACAAATTCTCATCACAAAAAGAGTGTATTTGGTTTGACATTCTTAAAGCCAACTTGATTACTGATCCTTTTAAAAATCAAAGAAAGAATCATAAGAAAAATCAACACAATCCTTATTTTTGCAAGTATCATCAAATTCATAGTCATTCCACCAATGAATGTGCAGTGTCGTAAATTGTCACTAAGCAATTTACATCTCATGTTTGTACCCCTATTTTAGCTTATCTGATCCTCATCACCTTTCTAGGTTCATTTGTGCTAATTCTCCAACTTTAAGGCCACGAACAACCTTTTGTGGGTCCACCCATGGGATACCCACCATGTTTCAGCTTTGTTTTGGTCCTAATTGAGGTAGGACCAGGGCATGTAGCACCATGGTCTGGAGCATGGCACCTCATAACATTATGGTCTCACTCAATCAAGCCCCAATTTTAAATGGGGTTGGGGCTTTCTCTCAATTGTAAGATTGGATCTAAGAGGCTCTGTATGACCATTGGGGGTTAGCCTAATCGGTAATTTACCTAGAAGCCCCTATATAAATTTTTTTTATCAACCTAATTTTATATAAGAAATCTACGTCTCCATCCATTATCTACCTAAAACATTCTTGCATCCATGAAGCATTCATCATCAGGCATTTTCAGAGATCTTCAAGGTTGCATATTCACCATTTGACCATTATGGAGCAAAGTCATGTTAATTTTAATGCAAGCATGTGTATGTGATTAGGGTTTTTTCATGTTCATGCCATTTCATACAGCATATGTGATTACATTCAAAGAGTGAAGCATCATCATTAACAATTACAAATCTAAGGCATATCTATCTAGCATTTATTTCAGTATTTGCATTATTTCATTCAAGTTAATTCCTAAACTGGGGTTTGACTTAGGAAAACCTTATTCCCAATAATTTCCCCTTTCTTTCTATGTGCAGGAAATAAGTAAAGAGTTGCATTCAGGAGGATCGACAGGATTCGTATAGACAAACAGGTTCACCTTTTGATGGTGAGAAATTCAGAGGGCCATGATCAATTGATGAGCCCTGGTCCTGAAAAATCAGGTCGAACATTTGGGGACAAATTTGAAACATCCTATTTTGCCTAGATCCAGGTTGGTGTCTTCATAGGATGACTATAGCTCACTATTTATGCTCGATCTCTTCAATAATCACCTATTTTACCCTAATTTCAACATTTTCACAATTCAACTTAGAAAGAGGGCCAAACCCTAACTAAGTGAACCTAATCAAAATTTTAGAATTTTTCCCAAGAGGGAATAAGCCTAGATTGATTAGGTCCATCCCTCTTTTAATGTAATGGTTAATTAAGCAAAATTAGAGGCTTTGCTACCTTAATTTGTAAAACCGTAATTTTCACCATTACATTTTGGTGAACCCAACACCTTATACCCATTATTTATGATTTGTGTTTTGATATATGATTTGTGAGCATTTTAATTTTTAAATTTGCACTTAGAAATTAAATTTGTAATCAAAATTACATAAATTTAGAGATTAACTTCATAACAACCCTAATTTATTTTGGTTCATTTTATTTGTGGGTTCCATAATTTGTACCTTTTGTTTTCAGATTCGATCTTAGAAATTCATAATGACACTTAATAGAGGTGATGTGTTTTCCATTTCACATATGGTTACATTATTTTTCACTTATATTTATCATAATTATGTGTTGGATTATGGTTTCTTTCACTTTACATTGTTTCTTTTCATTGATAGCACTTTGGCATATTGCATTTTTAGAATTTCCAAAATGCTTCCTATCAATCAATTATATCTCAAAGCTTTTAATCATGATGCATGTTGTTTTATGGTAATATTTTTAGGAAAATGCATTACATAAGTAGATTATACAATAACTTTTGTAGATCATAATCTTAAAGATGCTAGCGAAAAACCTAATACTTGTACCTCTCCTAGGGTATCTCATGTGAATGAAGAAAGAGATAATACTCCTATCAATGATCTCTCTAACGGAGAGAAAGCATTGAAGAGCGACATGGCACCATCTTGTTCTCATACATACCTAGCACATGGGGGGCAAGGTCAAAATGTTGGTATTTCAATCTCTCTAGATCCCCCTTATTCTCCTAGAGCTTATCTAAACCATCAAAACATTTGTAGAGAAGATGATGTTATGCATTTCATTTATGATCTATCTCCCCACATTACATTAAGTAAAGATGAGGCTTTAGATGATAAGGATCTTCCTTCCCAATCTATCAAAGAGGATATGCATGATTATAAAAAGAAGAAATTTCCTACAAAGGATATTCCATTGCAAACAACATTGAGAACACAAAAAAACTTCGGTCAAATAAATTTATGTTTTTGCCCTCGCAAGAAATGAAAAGTTTGCACATATCAACAGATTTAGAAGTCTCTGAATTTGATTTAAAATGGTTGTTCCTCGACATGAATTCTATGTTATTCATGTCACCAGCTCCATACCTAACTGGCATGCAAAATACATGTTGGTAAAACTGAATGCCACTAGAAAAAATGAGGACACAAAAATTTGGGAGAGGCCAACTGTTTACCTGTACCAAAACCTGCAGCTCCAGCACTGTACTAATAGAGACCTCATTGGTAGTGCGTTCTCTTGCATTGGTATCTACAAACCCATTTGCCAACCACCTGCAATGCTAATCACAGACTGCCAAAATATTTTTTATTAGTATTTCAAATAAAAAATATGCAAGTTGTCTATAACTTACATTAGAAAATAAATTTATGAAAAGAAATGGAACGGTTTGATTGGCTCGCTGATAAATGATTAATCACGGTTTAATATGATTGCCTCCGCTATAGTTCCCTGGTAGGAACTAACATGGCAAACCTTGACTCCTTGAAAAGATAAAGAACGAGCCTTAGATATTATTAGGAGTTGGGAATTATTTCGACCTCATAACTTTTTTTAGAATGATTAGCCATCTCAAAAAACCATCAGGGGTTGAAAGTCGGACCTACCATGTACCTCATACTATCAAAAGTGATTCACTAAAACAAGAAATTTTGATAACCCGATCTTGTGTATAAAGCATCAAGGATCAAAATTTTGATTCAAGAGGGGGTTGACTGTCAAATGAAAATCCCGAAGGTTAAAGAGGTAAGGCTAAAGGTTAACCTAATCACATATCAAGCTTGGTATTCCATATGAGAGAATCTCAATCAGTAATCTCTTAAAGACAAAGAAATTTTGAAACATTAAAGATTGGAAATTGCACAAACAAAGAAAAATAATAAACACAATGAAAAGGAAAAACTCATTCAAACGAAAACAAGAAAGCACTTAAACAAGAAGGCAAACAATGAGATAGATGAAACACCATTAAATCATTAATAATAGTTGAATCCCTACATGAAAATCTTAGAGAGAAAGACAGAGAAGCATAAATGACACGCTAATGAACACCAAATTGCAAACACATATAACTAGCTCCCTGAACATATGGATGATGGTTTCTCGAATTAGAGGAGGTCACAAGGATACTCGAGAGATCAAACACATGAAAGAACAAGAGACACATATACATCAAGTTCTTGTCATAGTGTTTTTGTATTAAAGTTGGAATTTATGAATTGTAGTAATAATATTAAAATACTGGCATCGTTAAATAATAATTTGGAATTCTTTGAATAAAAATTGTAGTAATAATATATAGTAAATCTTTTGACAAATAGTATTGAAGAAATTTTAACCTTGAAGCATCTATATTTAAATATTAAAACGTAAAATGCTTTTCCTTAGTAATTAAACAATAGATGTGTTGCATCTAGTTCTTGTCAATTAGTAAAATATATAACATATTTCTTAGTTAGACAACATTGTAACAATAATAATTTCTACATGTAACAAAAAATAGATATGTACACTAATGGTTTTGCAATAAATAGAGTATATCAATTTAGAATTAAAGCTCCATGTATTTTAATAATTGTTATACAAATATTATTGTTAATTAATGAAATATAATAATAATTATGATAACACTCTCGAAGTAAAGAAGCCGAAAAAAGAATGAGACAAAGAGAATGAGGGGAAGGCTCGTTGGATCAAAGACAAAAAGAATGAGCAGAGTCGTCTCTATGAGCTCTAAGGCTACCAAGCAAGGAAATGTGGAACGGTGACATAGAAGTCTGTTGCCATAAAGCCTATGTTGTAGAATGTGAAGAAGGAAGGATGGTTAGGGTTTTTTCAGTTTTTTTTTTTTCTACAAACGTATGTAGAAACTATGGTGAATAGGATACATGCAGACTATAAATCTGTATGGATTAAAAGGAGGAGTAGCAAAAACTGTGACAATTTTTGTATGCAGAAACTATTGTGGATAGGATAGGTGTAGATTGTGAATTTGTATGGATTTGAAGTAGGACTAACTGAAATTATGAAAATCTTATTGTAATTTTTGATAATATTAATAAAATTACGTAAATTTTAAAGATAAAAAAATAAAATAACTATGATAACTAGTATCATGTATAATTATACATGTAATAATTAATCTATATTATAATAAAAAAACATTAATAACATATGTTATTATTCATAATAATTATTTTAACATTTATTATCAATGACTATATAATAAGTTTTAATTATTCAATTATATTTAATTTATATATAATTAATTTATTATAATTATTTCATGAATATATAAATTATATTACATTATTATTTATTAGTTATTATATTATTATCTAATAATTATATATATTATATAATATTATATAAGAACTTATTATATTATCATTATATAAATGAGTCAAATAAAGCTATACATTTTATCTTTTTATATGTTTGATATTTATAGTTCTATGTATTTTTTAAATTATTATTATAAAAGGGTGAAAATTGATATTAAGCTTTGCAACTGGTATGATTCCAGGAAGACTGTCTCTTCACCCTCCTTGGTTTTTGGAAATGGCTTGCTGGCGATCATGTGTTTCCCTTGGTGTCCTACATCATATTTGTGTGTGATTGATGTCTTGCCCATGTTGCCTCCTTGGTGTTTGATTGTTTTGTTCAGTGGTTGCATTGTTTGTGTTTCTTTCCCTTCGTTCCTTTGCTTATATATTCTTTTTTTCTCTGCATGATTTTTGATAGTTTCCAAGTATGGATAAAAAATGCATAATAGATAATCAAATTAATTTATAATATAGAGGATGGATGAGATGAATAATATAAAATGAAATGGCCTAGTAATATAAGAGGATTGGTTCTGAATAAAAACATCAAACAATACAAATTAATAAGGTTTCATATTGAAATTCATCCTCAATAACATTACATACACATCAATAAATATTACTATCAATTTATAGGTTTCTTATATTAAATAAATATATTTGGAATCATGTTCATTGTTAGATTCATTTCAAAGTTAACAGATTTCCCATACACACCGAGAGGGAAATAGACATGCAGATTATTTGGCTAATAGAGGAGTAAATCTATCGCAAGGCAGAATTTTTTTTTCCTATGAAGAGCCAGTCATGGTTGAAGAACTATCTAGAGAATTAAAAGAGTCCTAGTTTTTTTCCTAACTCCTATATGTACTTTTCACTCCTCCTCCCTTCTAGGTCATTTGAAGAGATTTCCATAGTTAAATGTGCCTGCAGATACTGTTGGCAATTGACACTCAATTGGTTGGTTTCACTATGTTGTCATTGATGAAAACGTGATATTTTGGTTCAATTGTGTACCAAGAGACACTTCACCGACTAACATTTTACCGATAGACACTTCACCGACATTGATAGGATGGAAGGATTTCTTTGGTTACTGGTAATGCAGCCTGACATGGTTTAGAATAAAGTTATTGGTATTGGAGGTCGACATCTCTTGGATCTAGCATCAACATTTGATTTTGATATTCATGTATTTATGTTATCTAGCTGACATTTAATTTGATATTGTAAATATCTTTGCAAGCTGACATAAGGCAAGATAAATTGTATAGGGTATATAGGTCAATTGGATGAAAGCATTTTGGAAGTGGACATGTTGTTAGATATGTGAATGCAATATCATGTGAATATGTGTTAGGAAGGAGATGCAAAATATATCTAAGAGATCATGTATGTGAGGATATTTATGTAAGGGTTTCTCCAGTAAAGGATTAAGGGTTTCAGATCGGAAGAGACAAAGGTTAACCAGAATTGTAGTCTAGCATAGAAGATGTTATCTTAGCAGTTCACTCATTTCTTCGGATTGAATTCTGGATTTATATGTAGTCAATGAGGCTCCTTTTTCGATTGAGCAGTGTGCTCTAGGCTGTAAGCATTCCTGCAAGTTCAGGCCCCTAAATTTTGTAATATCTCTTAATATGGCCAGTGAATTTATATTGTGGGTCACAAATCCCATCGTGGTTTTTCCTCTTTGAGGTTTTCTATGTATAATTTTGTGTGTAATGGTGTTCATTTATGTGATTGTCTTATTGGCTGCTTTACTTCTTGCAATTATGTATGTACTAGTATACCGATTGGTGTATGCATGTTTTAATAAGGATAAAAATGATCATTCTGATATAACACTGATCCACCCCCCCTCTCAGTGTTATTAGATTCTAATAGATACATCACCTCACATGTTAAGTCATCATGGCTTCAGCTTTCGACATGCAGACACTTTGACACTTTATATTTTATTGTAGTGTTTTTCTCTTAAATTTGGATGATGTTTCACACACGTGCCTTCTGTTTTATAAGTCTCCACCTTTCCCTTATTCATATTCATTCAGTTTTTCTTCGCTCAAATGATTTTAGCCTTGGTATCTTCCCTTATGTTTCCTATGCAGGTCTGGGGCTTCTTTTGGAGAAAGTTGTGTCTTCTTCCTAAGTGAGGCCCTCATGACACAAAGGTTTGTTGCAAATGTCAACTTCAATAGATAGTCCATGGGCTATGTATCTATTTAATTTAAGAATCAAAGTTCCAACCAGGTGTTGGCAGTCCCCTCTTTCAGAGTTATCAGTCTATGGGTGTGGTTATCTATGGATTCCCTCTTTTGAAACCCAAGATTAAATTATCTAAAAATTCTAATGGAGTCTCTTTACATAAATTCCATTGGAGATGGATATATATATTCTAGGAAGGTAGATTTTATATCTTCTACTAGCTTGTAAGTAAACCATAATGGGTTATGAAAATCTCATTGATGCTTTTACCAGATGAATCTTTTGCCAAATATATGAAGACTTTTATAGTTGAACACTGATGTTTTGGTCTCTCAAATCATATGTTGCAAGGCAATATACATCCCCCATGATATTCAACACCTACTAAGTTGGTCTTCCATTCTCTTTTTCCAGCCTTATGCATTATTTCCATGAGGCTTGAAAGAAGCAACTAATCTTCCACTTGGGTATAATTGCTATATGGCGAACTACTTTTCTCCTCTATTCACTTATCTTTTGTATAAGATGACAAGCTTCAATATGTAGATGATGATAGCCATTAAGGTCTATAATAATTATTTGGTGATTTCTCCCAGCAATCGTAGTTCTCATAGTAGTTTTGGTTTGAGCTTTGCTCCCCAATATCAAAACCATAGCTACTCTTTAATCTTATGTACTTCCTATCATATCAATTTATATACATGCCTAATGCATTTTGCCAAAAAAAAATCATGTTTCAATGATCACCTCTATATTGGCACTCCCCATGGGTAACTAGACCAACCACCTTGTTGAAGCCATTAGGGCCTATCAGATCTTATTGCTTTCCCGTTAAATTAATTGCAAAAAGGTCCAGATTTAAGGGGGCTCAAACAACATTATCCAATGCCTCATAGGGAATAATAGGGCTTCATAGACTATAGAGGGATGGATAAATTTATCAAAAGAGATTATTCTTTCTTTTGATGAATGTTTTGTCTCCCATTCTTATAGGGAGTCCAACATGGTGGCAGATTTCTTTGCCAACAAGGGGTCACAACTAAGAGAAGGGTGACATGGACTACTTAAGACAACCTGGAGGACAAAGTCAAGGCTCTTCCTAGATATGATAGGTTACATGGGATACGTGGAAATATCCTGTTGCATTATTAATTTTGATGATCGGAAGTGTCATTATTATTATTAATGGAGGATAACATGGCAAGGTTAGATGAGGTATTTTGCATAATTTCTCATACACTTTCTATGTTATTCGAGAGCTCTTCTAGTTTTTAACTTGGTTGCACATTCTGTTAAACCATTCTTTACTTGAGGGCTCTTTAAATTCTAAGATGGGAGGAGAAATACGTCATGCCGAGCCTATGGACTAGTAAGGCCTAAGGGCCAACCTGACTATTTGGAGAATTCTGGAGAAGGGGCAGTTAACACCCTACATCGTAAATCTACATGACTGGGATCATAAAGTCACTTAGACTTTTTCCAAAGGGTAGAATGGGGGAAAAAGTACTGTATATTGGGAGGTCAGTGGTGATTGATGAGAACTTAATTTCTGAAGTAACTGGTTTATCTACCAAGGGGCTAAAATTCTACAAAGAGAGAAAATATTCTGACCCTACGATGAAGAAATTTTGCAAAACTGACAAGGAAAGGAAAATGTTGGTCAAGAGAAGAAATTTTTTTTTGCTATGATGCGGCCACTATCAAGCTGCTTTGGAGGGAGGTGCTAAAAGGTGATCGTGGAATACATCAATATGGATGATTGCTACTGTAGAGTTTTTGGGCACCATTTCATCTTGTTCAATCATTTTAGACACCAGGTGAGGGTTTCTTGCCCCTTCTTTCTCCTATCTTCCCTTAATTCTAGTATTGTAAAGCATAAAGAAAACCCTATTGATAATCATGTTTATCATGAGGGGTTGGTAGTTTTTATTTATGAGCATTTCAAAGCCAATTCTGCTAAACCTGATTCCCCCCATATTTTCATTTTGGAGGACGAGGAATAAAAAACCCACAGTTCCTCCTAAGAAGCTAAAAAACAAAAATAAGCTTGACAATCCCCCACCTGCTGATAAAGAGAAGTTTAAGGAGTCAGATAACATTGTTACCCAACCTGTTGGCTCTAGAACCAAATGTGGTAGCAAGATGTCTAAGGCCTGCCCTTAGATAAAGGGTAAAACTCTAGCTCTTGAGAAACCCTCCTTTGACCATGATAATTAAGGCTCCTCGTCTCCACTGAACTTGGATAACCCTTATCCTTCTATGGACAAGGAAAATAGACCCCGTTTCCCTACTCATCTGAATACAAATTCTCAACTTTTAAATTCAAATTAGGATTTCCCTACTGGCATTCTTGCTATTGCAAGAAATGGGGCGGTGGATTGTTTTTGTCTTATGAAGTGGGCCTTTCATGACACTAAGAACCTTAATTTAAAATAGAGGTCTATAAATAGTAAGTTGGAAATGTTGGAAACTGGAGGTGAGGGTTTATAAGGCAGACATGGTGCTAAAGGAAGTAAGCTTTGGACAGAGGAGGAAATAGTTTTGGTTGTTGATTTCCTTTCTAAAACTGTTGAAGCCATGAAAAATCTAGAAAAAGACTATGAGCATAATTTTTCAGCCTTTTCTCAATTTTGGCTTGTATTGACCTTAGCCAGGTTAGGTACTTAATAAGTACTCCAAGAGGGTCCAAATAGTGAGTGTGATGAGTCAAATTTAGGCCTTGATTGAGTTAGTTTCTTCTTAGGTTTGCATTTTGTGCATAAGTAGTGGTTTGAGTAGGAAATTGACCTTCTTGGTGGTCAAAAGTGGTAAAACTTGGTATGAGCATGAGTGAGGTTTATATTAGTCTTATTAATTCTTTAAAAGTCATGAGTAATGACTTAGAATGGGTTTCATAGGTTAGAAAAGCAAAAAGTGCAAAGTTGCAAAAGTTGTCATGACAAGTTCTGAAAGTTGTCATGACAATTTTTGTCCTAAAATGCTTAGCGAGGGAGCTAGGGATAGAAAAATGACCTAGAATGCATCCACACATGGGGAAGACTATAATAAACTCCTCTTTCATGGTTACCAAGGTTATATTTTTATTTTTGTATGATCAATAATCTCAAACTACTCATTTTCGAACTATTTGTCACTATTTTGGCTTATTTTGCTTGCAATGTGAATACAAATGGATTGAATCCATTGATACAATAATGGATTGACTTTCCTTGGTGTGTTTTAGATTCATTTAATTCATTTCAAATCTTTTTAGATAGTGTGTGTTTGTGTTTTCCAATTTTTGTTTTCAAACAACCAGTTTTGGCTTATACATAGCAATTTTGTGTAAAATTGTTGCCCCATGAAATCCCTTTGTGCTACCATCACCACCTATTGGGAAATGGAAGGAAACCACTTGTATAGTGTGCATATGTGGGGAGAAGTCCTGGAAATGAATATTGACATGACTGCCACCTTGTTCTAGGCGAGTCCACGAGTAACCTAGCTAGAGAAGACAGGGTAAAATTCGAGTGTAAAGTGCAGGGGTGAGAATAAAACCATAACCAAACCTTTTGGAGGGGTCCATGAAGTTAATATAGAGTTTTCAATACAAGGATAATCCATGAAAAGACCATTTGATGTCCATTTCACAAACTTGACCAGTCACTGCCGGTTAGAAGGCCTAGAAACCCTTCAAAACCCTCATTTTTGGGTTAGGGCATTGTACAATGGGTTGAGAAACCAAAACCACTGAAATCACTTGGGTATAGGTGATTCTTTGAAGAAAAACCAATCTTGTTGTAGGGTCTTTTGGACCATTTTCTTCCAAGCCCTAGAAAATCGGATTTTGGAGGCCTAATAGGGGCTCATTCCTTGTAGCCCTTTTCTAGACAAAATGGTGAAACCGGTAAGAAAGCTAATGGATGCAAACCTCAAATGGACCCAAATGGTAGTAAAATCATGTTAGGATCCATCTCCACACCTCTACAACAACTCACAATAGTAGGAGGTAAAATTGACAAATTGAGGTCAAGACAACAATGATGAGCATGTGGGAAACACCTTGAAATGGTAGGGTTCCTAGTTAAACACTTGATGGAAACACCTTGAGATTGACAAGAAGAAATCCCTAGAAGAGATTGAGAAGATTTTTGAGGTCTTAGAGCATAGCTAGACCTGGAGAGTTGGTGGAATTGAGCAACACCAACTAGGTGAAGTGTGAGCAAGCTAGGTGAACCCCATTAGAGTCTCTGGGTCCCAACAAGAGGACCCGTGCAAATTTGAAGAGGTAGGAAGACAAACTGTTGTAGGATATGTCTAATTTGAAGAAATTAGCTCAGAATATGAACCAACTGGAGGAGGATGTTGTTGAGGCTTTGAAGAATTTGGCCTAGCTCCCCTTCTCTTTCCTTGGTTTCTCTTGAGTATTTTGTTGGTTTTTTGCTGGTGCAAGGTTGTTGATGTCTCCATTTTTCTCTATGGGAAATGTTTTGTTTAACTGTTAATATTTTCATGTCTGATTCTATTTGTCTTATTTTTTCATCATTTATTTTTTAAATCTACTAATATTCTTAAACAATCATCTTTGTATTGGTGTTAAATCTTCATAGTGAAAAAGGTTTAATTGATCTTGCATTGTGTCATTCACTTGGTATAAGATATGGAGTCGCATGATATTGTATTCCCATGTTGTAAGCGCAAGTTCAATCATTTATATACATTGAATTATATATATTTAAAGAGGTTCATAGTTTTGTAGATAGTTAACATTTCCTTGCAAAGTTTAACCTAACATTTTGTCACACTTTCATTAGTTCACGTCATGATCCTTTACTGCATCACTCACTAATGAAAATAAATTATTTGATTCATTAGGCCATCTTTCCTCAAATATTTAATTAAAAAAAAACTTATTTGTTTAATTAATTACACTAAATCCCCGTCATAATTAATTAATTAAATCATATTTAAATGTATACATTAACTTTCCTTCATCACTAATTAATTACATGATTATTTTATCTATTTAATTAGGCTAAGGAACATCCATCTCCTCATTTTAAGAATAAAATAAAGCATTTGTGCCTCAACAACAATAAAATAAATAAAACAACCTTTCATATCTCCACCCTCAATTCAAGTTCAATATTGATGATCCTCCTATGAAGGACATAGATGAGCGTAAATGTCCTCTCTCCATGCAAGACAAGTTTATCTCAACCATTCATTTCACGATTTGATCGCCTTCATCCAAGTACATTCTCTTTGAGCCTCAACTTTATTGCATCTCCTTTCCTAATTGAAATTTAAAGCTATTATCAGTTACATTCAATTGATCTAATCATATACTCCATATTGAATACTACTTATCCTTTCCCATATGCAAGAAAATCGTAGACTCTAATCTCAGACACGATCTCTACCATCCATATCTTGTCAAACTACTGATATGTGGAGGTGCTTCAAATATAATAATTTTACATCTTACGTAATTAGATTATCTAGATAGTACTATGGTCAATCAAGGTGGCATACATATCCACATTTTCATTATAACCAAGGATTGAGTAGTTTGGGATTGTCAAAGGAATGTAAGAGATAAATTAATTAATTAAATTCATTTAGCCCTAAAATATAAACTATAATGCATCTAAATTCTAAAACACTCATCATATTAATTAGTATAGATACTCATGTATTGTACGACTTTAAAAACAAGAATGTTAGTAATAACTATTGATATATTAAAAATATTAGACATGATCTATAAATTTTATTTTAAATTTTCTTTAATAGATATTTTTTTTTTAATAAGTAAATAGCTGCAGAGGGGCAACACCCTTGTATTAATCAAAATAGGTGAATACATGGCCTAGTTCAGTGAGAGCGGTAGGGGAAAGAACCAGGAAGAAAACCCCCTACCCTAGCTCTATTTCTTATACAAAAAGAACCAACAATGGAGGCTGGACAAGTACAAAACACTAGTTGACAATCGTTGAAGATAGTGGAAGCGGCCAGAGGCCTTTAAACAGAGAACAATAACCAGAAAATAGGGAAACTAGAGAAAGGTGACAACCGGAATCAGTGGGAGTCTTTTGAGTCATCATCCACAAGAGAATGAGCCACATCCAAGATTATAAGGCATTCAATGCCACAGGTGGAGTGAGCCACTGATTCATCCTTCTCCCTAGGGAGTCAGTAGTCATTAGGGAGCCACTCCTCGCCAAACCCATACCCCCAGACATTGCCATCAACCAAGTCTCCATTCTCTAGAATACCAAAACTTTCTACACCCACTAACCCTTCATCTCGAATATACTTTTCCCTCCATTCCGATGTGAAGCCATTTTGAAAGTCTGTCGCCTTAAGCAAAAATTCAATATTCCTGGTAATGGCAGGCCAGGTTTCTTGAAGAGCATCAAAGTCTGGGGAGTTCACAATCAAAAACTTTCTCACCTCTACCCCATTGCCCAAGGACATATAATAATTTTAGGGAAGTGGTATTCTCAGGTTGGCATCAATATTGTCCAAAGTGGCATCAATATCCCCTAGCAGGCAGTGTTTAAACACTATTTGAGTTAAAAGATTCACTCTCTGCTCGCTAGTCCCCATGTATATGACCATTGCAAGGAAAAAGGTCGGGATATCAGCATTGGCTCTGTACTTGTGATAAGCCATAAGGAATTCCTTCCCCAATATCCTTTTCAGGCTATGAAGAATGAGAGGGTGTCAAGACTAGAGGACCTCCTCCAAATGTTTGTTAGTGATTTAGCCCAAGAAGGCCATCTGTCGACTAGTAGCTTCAAGGAGAATTGGGGACTCCATGAAAAGTCACCAAGTGAAACATGCAAATGTTTGATGGGAAATGAGGGCATTCTACTATTAAGTAGCAAGTCATCAAACTAGGGGATACGAGCACCAGGAAAGTAGCACATGTCTATTGAATACACACACATGTGAAATGATAGTGTCCAATCAACTTCTGATCCAAAGTTTGTCAACTTAATGTCGACCATCTTTATCCATCAAGTAATTATATGCATATCCAGATAGGATCTAGTCGTAACTAAATATCAATTAAAATTACACACATGTCCAATTGCCACAGGGTGCAAACTGACACAGACCAATAATGACTGCAGAGAGCCATGACTCGGTGGCAAGAAGAAATCTTAACTACTGAACACATCAATTGGTTGATCTATCCACCAGAATCCATGATCATTAGGTTAAGTAAAAAATATTCAGGCAAGCGAGGAGGCAATGCAACCGGTTTGCACCCTAACTGGTAATTCAATCGGAGAAACTTGTCAACCGAAAGGAGAAATAGAGAATGCAATCAGCAAGTAATTCAACTGGTGAGCACCACCACCAGTGAGGTAGTTGGGAGTCCATATCAACCAGTGGAGGCAATACTACAGTACCAACATGGATAGGTTAATTGGAGAAATATATCAGCTGGAAGGAGAAGACAATCAGTTGAGACCACAACCGATAGACTCAACCAGAAAGCACCATTACTTGGCAAGATACTCGGACCATATCAACCAGTGGAATTTCATCTGGGAAAATAAAACCAGTCAGAATGACCCAATCAGAGTTCCAAGTGGGGGTCACCATTCGTAGTCGCCATTTCAAAGAGTCTGTCAACCTCTCCATTGCCTTCCCTATAGATGTGGCTAATCCAAAATTCATCAAAGGTGGCTAGCAGCACCAGAATCAATTAAAGCCACTGGTTAAGGCACCAACTAGGGGTGTTGTTACAACAAACTGCATTAACCACATTTAGTGAGTCTCCCTCCAAATGAATTCTTTACACTCCAAGCTCCATCCCTAGCTGTAGTCCTCTTAGAGCTGCTCTGAATTCAGCTTTGTTGTTAGTGGCAACAAAAATCTTTTCTGAGATTTCTTTTATACAGATAACATCAGAGTTCCTAAATATACACCCAATACCACTTTGACCTGGATTTCTAGTAAAAGCACCATCAAAGTTTACCTTAAACTACCCAGGCTCTGGTTCTTCCCATTTAATACCCAATCTTGGATTGACCTAATCCACCGGGGATCCCTTACCAAAAAGTAGTGGAATGAGCAGATTTGGAAGTGTTAGCTTAATCTTCCAATCCTAGTCCGTATATATATATTTCTTTAAATGATTTGGATTGAGCAACCTCATTCAGGAGCCCAGTCAAATGGTTCTCAATTTTCCCACATAGAGTCATTAAGCTCATCTCTTTACCCTAGAAAATTATGTGATTCCTTTCTTTCTGAATTTCCCAAATCAAAAGAGACAGTAGAATATAAAATAAATCAAAAAATATAGCCTTTCCTACTGGTTTAGGCCATTGCAGAAATCACTCTTCCAACCCTGATGTAAAGGGGTCAAAGATTCTCAATTTTCCCATGAAATGCCACCAATAGTGACAAGAGAACTTGCATTGGAGAAGTAGGTAATCCGCAGTCTCTTCTTGCTCTTGACATAAAATGCATCTACTGGGTCCATTGATGCCCATTGAAAAGAGTCTTTCTTTAGTTACAATCTTCTTTTAACAAGCCAGCTTGGCAAATAAACCTGCTTTGGGTAGGAGATGTCGATGCCAAAAAAGATTAACAGGCCAATATTTTTTGTCTATAGCTGCTTCTTTTAATTTGTAACCATAACATACCTTGTATTTACCATCAAAGGAACCACACCACCTAATAATGTTCTTTTCAAGGGAAGGGAAAATAACCCTTTTGTTGAGAATGTTGGCAAACAAGTCTTTTTGGTGCTAATCCAAGTCCAAGGGATCCAAGGAGTTCCATTTCCACTTAGCAATGCCATTTTCTTGGATAGGGTAACCATAATCACAGATATTGTGACCCTAGAGGCAACAAGTTTCTACCATAATAGGTTGCAAAGAAGGGTTGAGACATAAGGTAGCTTCACAAGCACAAGAATCAATCCAAAAGGAGGCATCCCTTCCATTAGTGACATCCTAGGTAACCAAATCACTTATGATTTCCTTGCTTTCCACAATAAAATTCTAGATGGCCGATCCTCTGGGGGGGTTGTCTATAGTAAGAATCCTTTTTGGCTCAAGGGAGTCCAAATATTTATGTTTTATAATCCTTGCCCATTTTTGTTTACCACCACTGCAAATTTCCCAAACCAATTTAGCACCCATAGCTAAATTCATAATCAAAATTTGTCGAATGCCAGCACCCCCTGCCTTTTCTGGTTGGCAAATCTTTTTTTAAGATACTAGAGGAAATTTCCATTTGTCATCCGAGCCATTCCAAAGGAAATTTCTCATTATAGAGATCAATTCATCTTCAATTTCCATTGGTAATCTCAGACATGCCATGGAAAAAACTGGTAGTGCAGAGAGGACCGATTTTATCATAGTGAGTTTCCCAATAGAGGATAACCACTCACCTTTCCAATTTGCAAGCTTGGATTTGCAATTATCAATAAGATGCTTCCAATAGAAAGTTTTGTTACTGCCAATGAAGAGGGGGGTTCCAAGAAATTTCCATGGGAAGTTTGCAACTCTGAGATTAAGAATCTTTGATAAGACACCTTGCTTGTTAATCATACTGTTGACAAAAAACACTTCAGATTTGTTCCAATTGATTTTCTATCCGGAAGCCATATAGTAATCATCGAGACATGATTTAATTATCCTTGCCTCTCTCCTACAATCCGAGCCAAACAGAATGGTATCATCGGCAAACTGCAAGTGAGTCATTTTTTCAACCCCAATTGCCATATTGACTCCAAGCCATTGATCATCTTGTTGAAGAGATCTTATTGATCAACCTAAGGCTTCAACCATTATGATAAACAAGAATGGTGACATTGGATCACCTTGTCGTACTCCTCTTGATGTGGAAAAGAATCCATGAGATGAGCCATTAACCAAAATAGAGAATTTGGGGGATGATAAACAACTCGTGACCCATGTGATCCATTCCTTGCAAAAACCAAAATTTTTAATACATCAATTAAGAAATCCCTGTCCACCATATCATAGGATTTCAAAATATCCAATTTTAAAATCATGCAGGAGTCCTTGGTTTTCCTAGCCATGTGAAGCATTTCATGGACAATGATAATGCCTTCCACAATGGATCTTCTAGGGGCAAATCCATTTTGTTCATCCGATATGATGTGTTTAAGGAGGGGCTTCAATCTGTTGGCTATGATCTTTGTTACAATCTTATAGACCATGTTGCATAAAGCAATGGGCCTAAAATCACTGATTTGTTGAGGGTTTTGCTTTTTTGGGATTAAAGACAAAAAGGTGTGAATAATAGCACCTAACATAGTCATTTTCTATCTTGATTCTTCTACTTCTAGGTGTAGCTCTCGAGCGATGATATCCCATAACTATTGGAAGAAAGCTATAGGGAAGCCATCAAGGGTAGGAGTCTTATCAAGATTCAACTGGAAGGTAATTTTCCTTACTTCATCAATTGAAATAGGATTAAAGAGAGATGCATTTTGACTATAAGATATTATGGATGGGATTGAGTTAAGAAGTCTGATTCTTGCTTCATGATCATTCTAGTGACCACCATTCATAAAGGATTAAAAGAATCTTACAACTTCATGAGCAATGTCCTCATAGTTCCTAACTATGAATCCATCCGGTCTCTTAATCTCTGATATTATGTTTCTATTGCAAATGGCAATGGCCAATCTATGGAAGAATTTGGTATTTCTGTCACCTTCCTTAAGCCATAACTCCCTTGATTTTTGTTGCCAATGGATTTCCTCACACCGAAGGATTTCATTTAGATCAGATTAGAGGGATTTTTATTTGTTAAATAAATCCTCATTCATACCTGAAGTAATAACAGAATTAGTGATTTCTTCCAACTCGGTCTTAATTCTTAATTTCTTCATATGAATATTCTTGAAATGTTTCATATTCCATTCTTTGATCTTAACCTTAATATACTTGAGCTTCTAATTGAGTATAAATAATCTCGAATTATTCCCTAGAACCGGTTCATTCTACCAAACAGATATAAGATCATGTAGCTTAGGCACTCTGAACCATATTTTCTCGAACCGGAAAGGGGTACCTCGCTCCAATTGTTCCTTGGCGACCTCCAGACAGATCGGGTAGTGATCTGATCCAATAAGTGGGAGAATAGATGACCCTAATATAGGATATTGTCCTAGCCAATCACCAGTTGTAGACACCCAAAATTGTCATGTCTAATTAAATAAATATTTTATTTATTTAATTATCTAAGCCTAATTCTTCTATTAATTAAATAAATTTTTATTTATTTAATTAATTCATTTATCCTCTTCTAGCCTTATTTCTCATTTAAATAAATACATTTATTTATTTAAATTATCCCTTTCCTAAATTAAATAAATATTTTATTTATTTAATTATCTTATTCTTCTATTAATTAAATAAATCTTTATTTATTTAATTAATTCATTATCTTTTTCTACACAGGACACATGTCATTCATCTTTTAATTCATACACTACCTACCCCTTTCATTATTTTGGTATTTCTTTTACCTACCCTCTAATCCTAGCCGACCTCTCTTTTTGCACCTCTCAATCTTAACCCTCCATTTCATATTGTGTCTTCTATTTAAGGAGATGCTTTCTTCATTGTCAAACCCTAATCATTCTATGCATTCTAATCACTCATGCTAATGACCTAATTTGGAGGACTTGGCTACACTACGATCCTACTTGCAACCACATTCCGTTCTTTGTTGAGCTCTTGTGCATATAAAATCTGAGAGCAAATATATCAAGCAAGATCAATGGAGATAGGAAGAATGGAGATCAAAACCCTATTGGACATGTGATGGTATAATCTTTGTGATTTTGTTTTATTTTGCATTGTCTTAGGTAATCTTCATATGTTATGGTGGATCTTTATTGATTGTTAGGCTAGGGTTTAGTGGTTGGATTCATTTAGCCTTTCAATATTGTTATTATTGTTATCCATTTTCACCATGAACATTTTGGCACACCCGGTGTGACTCTTGTCCCTTTGCATTTAACATTTTTGTTGCAGATTTCGCATTTTTGAAGTTGCAGATCGGACAATTTTTCGACGACATTTAGGTTTTTTTTGCGTCTGCAAGTGTTCGGATTGCGTTTTTGTGTTTCAGAAGCGTCTGTGATAGAGGGAATCACGTCTGTGTTTCTGTCAGTTTTTATTTTGCAGGGTTCCGAAAGGTGCGTCTGTGATTCCTTACCGCATCTGCGCTGCATCAGACCGCGTCTGCATCATTTAACAGCATCTATGATCTCTGAGCGCGTCTGTGCATAACAGAACCGCGTCTGCATTTTACAGACGCGTCTGTGTCTGGTATAGCAGCGTCTGTGCTTTCTGTTTTGCAATTTCAATTTTTCTGAGATTCGGGTTTTTGGGTTTTGTACTTAGGGTTTCAGATCTGGTTTATTTTCGGCTAACCCTTGCAGATCTAGCTAACTTGGTTTGTGCAGCTTGCTTTGGAGGCAAAAAAATGTTTTTGTTGAAGGCCCCTTTTCACAAAGTCTTTTTGGGTTTTCTAAAATTTACCTAACTTGTGTGCTTGCAGGAAGGGGTTATCATTTGAAAGAACCCAAACTACTGACAAATTTTGTTGCAGGGCCTTGGCAAGGGTTTTTGAATTTTTGTTGTGTGCCTTGTTTTTCATAGCTTAGCAAACACTTCAATTGGTGCACTAAAATTGAATCATTGTCTTTTGTGTCTTGAGCAATAGGCTCTTTTTGTTTAATCTTTAGAGGGCCTGTCTTCCCGTGTGGTCATTAGGACTACTAGTGAGAAGAGAACGACCCAAGTGGTAGCGAGGAAAACCCACCTCATCCAAACCACTATAATCAAATGTATTCATGGTGAAAACTATGGATAACGTGTGCTAATTAGTTCATACCGACACTATGTCTCCCCATAAACCCGTTTGATCAAATTTATTTGATCATTTGTAGGGCGTAACCCCTACCGGCTGGGAGCCTTCTGTATTTACAGAGCTGAAAGTGCCGCATGTATGGCCACACGAGTAGATGCCCTTACTAGCACCTCTTTGTTTTAGATGCCCAAATCCTTCTAGTTGTTGAGGCAGGAGGTCGGACCTCTGGTAGCGGCCCACACACATACGGTTCTTAGTAGAGATACAAAGTTCGCCATGGGGAGTTTTCATGGGGACTAATGCTTGGCTGACCCGAGAAGTGAGTGCCGAGGGTGGAGCCAGTGAGGTCAAGCATCTAAGTATCCGCTCTGAATAGCGTAGCCTCGGGGGTAAAACCCTATGTGGGATCAACAACTATTGTCTTGGCCAGCCCTAAGATTTGTGCTTGTCTTATGCTAAACACTCAAACATTCAAGACAAAACAACAAAACATTATGTCTTTTGTGTCTTCAAGTGTATGCAAAAAAAACCTTTTTACATCAAACAACACACTTTTGGAGTCTAAACAGTTTGCAAACATTGAGTCATCAACATTGTGTCCTCTTGTCACGAAAAACAGTCGAAAAATCAAATTTGGTCACAACAAAACAACTTCACAAATAGGAAAAATTGCACTAAGGTTACAGAAACGCGTTTGTGTCTGTTCAAACCGCGTCTGCATCAGATAAGCACGTCTGTGAAGTACAGAATAGCGTCTGTGCTTTTATCAGCGTCTGTGTCAAACAGAGAGGCGTCTGTGTCTTGGAATCGCGTCTGTGAAGTATATAGAGGCGTCTGTGTTAGGATTTGAAAACTTTAACAGTCAAGCAAACAAAGAAAATCAGTTTCAGCATACTTGAGCTTCTTAGGTTGTCTCTTCAGGTTTCATCTAGCATGCAGCCTGTTCTAAGGTTTCACACAGTCCATCATTGCTTCATACCTCATTTTACATTCATACTTGTCTAAACTTGAGTCAAAAAGGTCACTTGCTTGTCCTCACTATACTCTTTCAAGACACTACATACTACTACACTTTGCTAAGTGGTCCCTCATCAAGGTTTTTTACCTTTGGGTCTCATTTGGTCTTACTTAGAGTCAAGGTCAGCTTACCTCATCAAGAGAAACTATCCTCTCTTTGGAAGTCACACCTACTCTACTACATACATACTTGGTCTTACACTTTGGACATTGCAAGTACACCTCAAGATTCATTTACACTCCATACAACTCTTGGTCTTCCATACTTTTTCATTCTTCATCTAGTTTCTCACATCTTGGTCAAACACCTAGTTCATGGTTGAAACCCGCCTTCAAAAATCTAGGAGAATAGCTAAAGAAGCTCAAGAATCCGTAAACATGAGTTCTTATGAGTATGACAATGATCTATTCTACAATCCTGAGCACACTACATTACCAGACATGAATGTTTATAGACACAATCCAAATGTGGAAAGCGCAAATACTATAAACAACAATGCTACACACAATGACACAGTGGACAACTCTTCAATACTATCAGCAGACATAGAAGAGTCCATAATGAATCCTCAATTCAATAGATTGGTTGAAGAGATAATGAGGAGAGATCGACAATACTTTCTAAACATGATGGTACATAGTGGAGCTAAAATACCACATGATTTTGACTTATCTCAACTTATGGAAAGTCGACCCTCACAACAAACTCAACCCAACATGGATCAAAGGAGACCAAATAGTGGAGGAAATAGAGGACCGAATAATATGATGCCGGAGTCACCATCAACTTTGCTTCAAAAGCCAGCAATCTCACATACACAAGCTCAAACATATGATACTTATACTCAAAGACCATCATGGAGGCCTTATGCTCAAACACACGCTCAAGGTATGGATCAACCAAAACAAGTGGATACTCAAGGACATCCTCAAAATTTTGACACAAGGAGACCTCATGTCAAAATTGGGGGCAACACAATGGAAAATGAAAGGCCTATTGAATATGGTTTATACACACAAAATAGATATGGGGTTCCCCAACAAGAAGTTATGCCAAATGCTCCATACATGTCGCAACAATATAGACCTCCATATGGACATGTCTACGATCAGTATCATCCATATATGCAACAAGCTCCTCCTCAAATGGGCGTTTCAAACATGGGGTATGCTACAAGAAATCAATCTCCTCCCAAAAATAATTTGGAGCAACAAATAAGAGATTTACAAAAGAAAGTGGAGGACATGAGTACATCAAAACCTACATACACTATGAGAGATATATGCCCTTATCCCTTCGATAAGAGCATTCCAATGCCTCCATTTCCTCCACACTTTGTGACACCAAAATTTGACAAATATAGAGGGAGAGGAGACCCCAAGGCACATATAAGACAATTCTTCACAGCTTGCATTGAGGTAGCGGCAGAAGAAACATACTTGATGAGGTTGTTTCCACGGAGCTTAGGAGATCAAGCTATGGAATGGTTTTCTCAATTACCTCCTAGTATTAAGTCATGGGGCGACTTAGCAGAGGCATTCATTCAGCATTTCTCTTACAACATTGAAACAGATGTCTCAGTTACTACCTTGTGCAATACTGAACAAAAGGAAGGAGAATCTTTCGCAACATTTTTACAAAGATGGAGAAACTTAGCTAGCAGATGCTCTTGTGAAATCCCGCAAAAACAAATGGTGGAGATGTTCACACAAAATGTTAATAAGGCTATTGGCTATGATCTCAGAAAAGCTTGTTTGTCTACATTCAAGGATGTTATTGAAAAGGGCCTAGCAATAGAAAAGGTCTTAATTGAACAAGGAGTTATCAAACTATTCAAAGAAAACAAAGAGGACTTTAAAGGAAAGGACAAACCAAAATTTTGGAACAAGAACAAGAACACAGTTAATGATGGTGTTGTTGATGCTAATACAGTGAGACCAAAGTTCGTCTTTTCTGGATCAAGTTCTACCAACAATCAGGTGAACAACCAAACAACTTCAAAACCTTGAAGGAAGTACACTCCATTGGGGGAACCACTTGAATTAGTATTCAAAAAGCTTGTGGCAAACAAAGTGATCACAGTTCCAGATTTTCCTCCATATGAACCAAAGGTCAAACCAAATTGGTGGAATGATGATGAATTTTGTGACTTTCATAAGAGCAAGGGTCATAAGACAAGTAATTGCCATCGATTGAAAAACATTGTGCAAGATCTCATTGATAGAGGCGACATTGAGATTGAGGGACATTCATCTAATCAAGAACATGAGATGTTTAAGGAACCATTCCCAAAACATGACAAAGGAAAAGGCAAAGTCATAGATGATCAAGCCAATTACACTAGAGCACCTTACAATTATTATTCTACTATCAATCACATCTCAATGGACAATCATATCTCTACCATTACTATCAAAAACAAAAATCCTGAGAATCCTTCTTAGAGACCCAAAATTGTCCTAAAAGGTGTGTGATCTTCGTCCGAATCTACCTCTGAATGTCATGTTACAACCCGTCGAGGTAAGATTACATTGCCAGGTACCTCCACTAAGAATACCAATCTTTCATCAACCAAGCCTGAGTATGACCTTGTAGAACAACTAGGGAAGACACCTGCGCTCATCTCTATTCTTGAGCTTCTACGTATATCTCCTGCACATAAAGCTATCCTTGACAAAATCTTGAGAGATACTGTCATCCCTACTGATCTGAACGTGGACCAGTTTCAAGCCATGGTGGGATACCTATCCGTTCCACACTCCCTCACATTCACAGAAGCCGATGACGCCTCCATAAGTCAGCCACATAATGCACCTCTACATGTTGAGGCCTTCATACATAAACACCGAATAAAGCGAGTCCTGATAGATGGAGGAGTAGGTCTAAATATTTGTACCTTGAGTGCCATAAGACAATTAGGATATTCTGACAAGGCTGTGAATGCTACAAACCAAATCACCATCAAGGCTTATGATGATGAAGAGCGCTCGTCCAAGGGAACAGTCACCTTACCGCTAAGAATAGGGCCAGTCACAAAGGATGTGGTTTGTCAAGTCCTGGATCTAGATCTCATGTATAACATATTGCTAGGACGTCCGTGGATTCATGAAATGAGGGCAGTCCCATCAACATACCATCAGTGCATTAAGTTTCCTCACAATGGAGTCGAGGTAACGGTCAATGGTGATCCAAATCCATTCATATATTGTAATAATTTGAGATCACATACTGAGACTATCATCCCCAGCAATCGTGAGGCTACTCCTTCTTCAGCATATATTGATCCTGAGTCATTAAAGCCCTCGACATCCAAACAAGGTGAACTTAGAGCCAAGTTTCAAGACAAAGGCATGGGAGAATACACTCTGAATCAGACAATGTTTTTACAACAAGTCATGACCTCTCCCAAGGAATATGGGAGGCCACATCCTAACAAGCAAATCTCCATCATGATGCTCAAATGGGATCCTACCATCTTTCAAAAATGGGGTGAACTAGAAGAAGAAAATTTATATAAAATGCTTTATAAGGACGTTGAAGAGGACACACATGATCAGATTATTATACCCTGTGAGAACTATGGCAAAGGCTTTAAAATTCTACAAAAATTCGGGTATGATGGAAAAAGCCCTCTCGGGTTACGCAAAGAAGGTGTCATGGAGCCCTTACAACCTGAGCTAACTACAAGAAGAGAACGCTCCAAGGGACTTGGTTTTCTGAATTCCAAGATTCACAATAAAAGAACAAAAGAGGTATGGCGAATCAAAGTTGCCGACGTTCAACAAGAGGATTATCCTTCCACATATTCCAATGAATGGGAATGGGGTTCAGACAAATCCTCCAGTGACTATGAGCTCACCGAGACATTCAGAGAGCCAGATGAACCTACCGAGGAGGAGGAATTTTACAAAAAGTTCAGAGTTGGTCAAGAACCAACCCATAAGGATCCCGCACAAGCTTCGTTTCAAGGTCCTAGGTCAAAATCACATAGGATGAGGACACCTGTCCCAAAAGGTGCTACTAGTGATGACAATTTGGATTCGCTCACGATTGAAACTGATGAGGAGAGTGCCATCGATGACCTCGATGATTACCTTGACATACCTGAATATAACCATATCTTCACTCTTTGTCCAGCAAATTCGGAAAACACTAATGACCTTCCCCTTGTTCATCCCCAACTCATTGACTGGAATCATGAAGGACCAGCACAATTTGATACATTTCAAAATGACGAAGCTATTGTCGACTATCTTGGCATTCGAGATGATCTTCCCCCTGGAGACCACAAAGCAGGATACGCCATAGAGCTCAACAACATAGCATACTTTGGTGAGGGTGTCGGGCCTTCTAGTCGCAAAAATGTGAAAATAAAAACAAAACAAGGGTCTTATGGTGAAAACCACACTGTGGCGCTATCTGACTCCAAAAAAGTAAAAAGAAAGGACGTATTTGAGGGTGAAAACCTCTCTGAGGTGCCCGAAGATGGAAGGCTCGACATTCTCCCAGCATCATACGAGGAAAAATCATCCATGTTGGTAGAGGAGACTATAAAGACAAACATTGGTACAGCAGAGGTTCCACACAACATATTCTTGGCTCAATCATTGACAGAGTTGGAAAGGGCAAAATTCATAAGATTCTTCAAGGAACGACAAGTCAACTTTGCATGGTCATACGCTGATATGCCTGGACTGGATCCGGATTTGGTAATGCATCATTTGACAGTCAAACCGGGGGCAAAACCAGTAAAACAGAAATTAAGGAAGATGCATCCACAAGTGGCATTGCTAGTCAAGGCAGAGCTGGAGAAATTACTGGATGTCGGATTCATACGCCCAATTGATTATCCCGAATGGATTTCCAATTTAGTACCTGTCAGCAAACCGGATCGCAGCATCCGAATATGTAAAGATTTCAGAGATATCAACAAGGCTTGTCCAAAGGACGATTTCCCATTACCAAACATAGACTTGATCGTTGATCTCACAGTAGGTCATGAAATGTTATCCTTAATGGACGGATTTTCTGGATATAATCAGATCAGGATTGCACCTGAAGATCAACATAAAACATCATTCACTTGTCCATGGGGAACCTTCTGTTGGAATGTCATGCCCTTTGGGTTGAAAAATGCAGGTGCTACTTATCAAAGGGCGATAACCACTATTTTTCATGATCTCATGCACATAACCGTGGAAGATTATGTTGACGATCTTTTGGGAAAGTCAATAGACAGAGATACACACTTGGACATACTTTCAGTTGTCTTTGATCGGCTGGAAAAATACAAGGTAAGGTTAAACCCTAAGAAATGTGTCTTGGGAGTAACCTCCAGGAAGCTCCTAGGATTCATTGTGTTTAAAAGAGGAATAGAAGCCGATCCAGCAAAGGTCAAGGCTATCTTGGACATGCCACCACCCAAGAATATCAGTCAACTTCAATCTTTACAAGGGAGACTCCAGTCCATATGAAGATTCATAGCACAACTTGCAGATAAGTGTAACCCTTTCCAGCACCTGCTACACAAAAACATCAAGTTCAAATGGGATGAGAACTGTCAACAGGGTTTTTAGGCGCTCAAAGACTATCTTTTGAACCCGCCAGTTTTGATGCCACCAATTCCAGATCAACCATTGCTACTTTACATATCGGTCACTCCTAGACGTGCTTATAGACTACACAAACGCGCTTCTGCAACACAGATGCATTTTCCGAACACATACGTGCCTATACCATTCACAAATGCGGCCAGGGAACACAGACGTCCCTACATGACATAAACACCCCTACAATTCGCAAACGCGTCCGCATTCAGCACAAACGCGGTACCAGGCATAGACACGCCTAGAACTGACACAGATGCGCCTGTTGGACACAGATGCGCCTGGCACTGACACAGACGCGGTTGCGCGTTTTTGCACTTTTTAACTACCCTATTCCTAGCGCATTTATTGCTACCTAACATGCATTAATGACAAAACTTGAAATGCGTGAAAGTGCAAGGAGGTTTTGTGGTACTTACTGGCTCTCCTGCCTCTGCTGGCCTCTGAAATCGGCGAACCCGGTCGAATCTATGAACGAAAGCCATCGTTGCTAACTGCTGCTGCTCTATTTTTGCTCTGCACTTTGCTCTCGTGGATGTGTAGATGACAATGAGGATGTCTTTTGCCCGCGGTCTATCTTATAGCCTACCCTAGCCCTCACTCTCATTTCCCGAGTCAGTCTTCCTTATCCCGTGACTTTGTCACTTTATCCGGTCAGTCCATTCTAGCCTCTCTTTCTTATCAAGAGATTGTCTGCAATCTTTTCAGACATTTTCATCCAATCTCTCGAGGGGGCATATAATTCCCATCTTGGGGCAACTCTGTATCAGTTCATCTTATCTTCTTTGAAACAACGCGACAAGCCGCATTATCTCAAAGAGGGGCAAAATGTAGACACCCAAAATTGTCATGTCTAATTAAATAAATATTTTATTTATTTAATTATCTAAGCCTAATTCTTCTATTAATTAAATAAATTTTTATTTATTTAATTAATTCATTTATCCTCTTCTAGCCTTATTTCTCATTTAAATAAATACATTTATTTATTTAAATTATCCCTTTCCTAAATTAAATAAATATTTTATTTATTTAATTATCTTATTCTTCTATTAATTAAATAAATCTTTATTTATTTAATTAATTCATTATCTTTTTCTACACAGGACACATGTCATTCATCTCTTAATTCATACACTACCTACCCCTTTCATTATTTTGGTATTTCTTTTACCTACCCTCTAATCCTAGCCGACCTCTCTTTTTGTACCTCTCAATCTTAACCCTCCATTTCATATTGTGTCTTCTATTTAAGGAGATGCTTTCTTCATTGTCAAACCCTAATCATTCTATGCATTCTAATCACTCATGCTAATGACCTAATTTGGAGGACTTGGCTACACTACGATCCTACTTGCAACCACATTCCGTTCTTTGTTGAGCTCTTGTGCATATAAAATCTGAGAGCAAATATATCAAGCAAGATCAATGGAGATAGGAAGAATGGAGATCAAAACCCTATTGGACATGTGATGGTATAATCTTTGTGATTTTGTTTTATTTTGCATTGTCTTAGGTAATCTTCATATGTTATGGTGGATCTTTGTTGATTGTTAGGCTAGGGTTTAGTGGTTGGATTCATTTAGTCTTTCAATATTGTTATTACTGTTATCCATTTTCACAATGAACACCAGTAACAAGAAACTAGTCTAGTCATTCTGCAATATTAGTAAAACCCGATCTCCTGTTCGTCCATGTGAAAATTCCATTTCTAGGAACAATGTCTATTAGGTGATTCTTCTCAACAAATTCCAAAATATCCTTATGAGATGTACTAGTCCTCTGAATACTCCCACTTTTTTCATTGCTAGAAAGGATCTCATTGAGGTCCCCACCAACCACACAACTTCCTTTGGTAATACTACAAAGTTTGATGGCTAGAAGATCCCAAAGAGCATGTTTATCACCAGCAAAAGATGGTCCGTAAACATTATAAAGATTGAAATTCTCATTTTGTCCAAGGATAGTTACCAAACAATGTTGCCAATACTTATCTTCCCCAACAAGAGAGATCCTAACATTCATGGGGTTCTAGATGATTCCCAAGCCACTAGAGGCTCCATCTGATTGCCTAAGTAGACCATTCCACTATTTCCAAACTCTCATTTATGCATTGAACTCAGCCTTCCTCCATTTAGTTTCTTGTAAAAGCCAAATATCTCCTTTGGTGTCATCAATCTGGTGCTTAATCAAGCGCCATTTTTCAGGGGCATTGATGCCCCTGACATTCCAAGATAAGAGTTTCATTTCTCTTGGGGAAGGGCATTTCCCTTCCCTAAATTAAGTTTGGTTTGACCACTAGCTACACCAGCAATTACTACCATTATTTTTTTTGACTTGCGCCCCCGCATTCCTTTTGGCTTGAAGTTTGGTTTGTCAATGGTTGAATTCGACTTCCTAAAACCTTTTGTGGATACCTCCAATATAAGATCAGAGTCAAGTTCAAAGTCTTCTTCACATTTCGAGGAGGAAGACTCAATTTCACCATCTTCCAATTCAATACCAAGCAAAGAGAAAATCTTATCTCCCATCTCCCCCAAATTTCTAATAGCATCCTTTTCTTGAGTTTGAATTTTGCAGTCTTCAATAATCAGCTGACTCTTAGGCACAAGAGGAGAGGGTGGTAGTGACTCCGCTAGTTTAGTTTCAATATCCGCCTGTAAGGTTTTAGTCTTTTCCAGAAGCATGAGAAAATCTTGCTGGCTTTCACTTTGATCAGAGGAGGGAAGAGCTATGTTCAAAGGAGTTGCCTCAGTTAATGGAATATTCTCATTTTCATGATTTTTCATTACAAAAATCCACCCGTGTCAGAGGAGATAGGAGGTTTTGGTTGCAGATTTTCTTCAAAAGGAAATTGCATGCGGGAATAACTTCTTTGTATTGTAGCCGAAACATCACAACCTAAGCTGATGTGATCCAAAGAGAAACATCTAGGGAAAATATACAAATGATCTTCTCTATCAATCTTTTGGACCCAGAACTTCCTAGCCCTAATTTTAACTTCATCGGGGATCTTGGTGATTTGATCTGTGCAAATGCATATTCTGAGGAAGCTTCCCCATATTTTGTCCTCCAAAATGTCATCAACTGATACAAATGTGCCGAGATCTTTGCATATATCCTTAATGACATCAATATGCTAGTAGTTTGAGGGACAGTTGTAGAATCTTAACCATACCTTGTTGTCTGGTAATACATTAGTCCAGGGATTGAAGTTGGGCTGCCACTCAATGATGTGAACTTCAATTCCATCCAAGATATATGGACCTTTGTTTTTAGCTTGCCATTTCTCCTCATTATTCATAAATTTGATCATATAGAAGTCATTTGGGAGAAAATTGATGTTAATATCCTTTCCCCATTGTGCTCTACACTAGGATTCAAATATACCCTTAACCCATTTTCCACCACCCCACTTGATGAAAAAGAAAAATTTAAGCAGATTCAATCCAGCAGAATTAATTTTGTTTTCATCCAAAAAAATAGTAGGTCTTGAAGTATTTCTTACCAGTTTATGATGATGGGGACAATGAGGGCGAAAGGTACGTCCTTGAAAATTAGTATATCCCACTTGATCGGAACAAGGGTTCCGATTTTTGGGATGAAAGTTGGATCTCCAAAACATGGCATGGTCCGCCCTAGAGTTATCTTGCCTGAAGCGCCCATTACACAATTGGAAATTACCATGAGATTTCGGAAGGACCAGATTGGATTTAGAATGTGGATTGCCTTGCTCGATTGCCGCACTAGGGATGCTAGATTCAGGCGAAGGTTGCTAGTTTCAGGGAAACTCGGAAGCAGTATACTTGGCTTTGCGAAACCAACCTTTATTATTCCAAATGAAACCATTTTCCTTCCATTTAAGCAGGTCAATAGGGCACTGGTTGCCACTTGAGTACGGATTTCCATAATTCATCTGCAGTCCGAAATACCTGTCTTCATGGAAAATGTCTTTTCGCCCAAAATTAGCCGGTTTCTGAGAGGGTTGAAACCTACCTGCTTCAAGGGGAAAGGCAATATTTGCTTCATCGCTCCATGAACCGATCTTTGGGTCGACTTTGTTTTGATTAGGAATCTTTGCAGCCTGCACTCCCAAACTTCGCATATCGGCATCCTTGCTCCTGCTGCCGCTGCCGCTCCTGCCGCCTTCAAACGCTGCCATTTCGGTGAGCAAATATGCTATTTCTTTAATAAATATTATTATTTAAATTTAAATTACTTATAAATAATTGAAATGCAAATGGAAAGAAATTGCCATATTCATAGATAATATTCATTTTCTTGCCTACGCACATGTTAAGAAAACTGTCTTGATATTCATTGTCCAACTACAACATCGTATGAATTTTAAAGAGTGTGGAACGAGGAAGCTTCTAAAACAATAGTAAAAGTGGGTTGCAAACATTCAAAACGTGCGATAAGGATCCGCTCAATGTGATAAAGTGAGTCTGTAGCAAAGACCAATTGCTTTGATAATTTTAACTGGTAATTTTTTATGGCGAATCTTTTGTTTTCTGTGCCTGCTTCCAAAGTCAGTCAATAAACAAGTGAGAAAGGGCACGTTGCTTTGACTCAAAAATCAGTTCACACGACGAAAGATTAGTTTTGAACCAGAGGCATTGTTTGTTACTAATAATACGATATTAAATTGAAATTGTTATTGCAGCCAACAAGGATTTTAGCTATTTGAAAGAGAAAGTGGACTTAGTTGATGAGGCCAACCTAGTTTATGGTTACAGCCTTGTGGAAGGAGGAATGTTGGGGGAAAAGGTGGCGTCAGTAATCCACAAGATTAAATACACCCCCAAATCAGGGGGTGGATGCATCACAACATTTACCTGCAACTATGATAGCCTCCCTAGTGTTTCCCACGATGAAGCCAAGATTGAAGAGATCAAGGCCAACAACACTGGTTTGTTCAAGCAGGTGGAGGAATATCTTATCGCCAATCTCACTTTATACTGCCAAATGGAGTATCAAGATCTCAATGGCAGCAGTGTCCGTGTCACTTAATAAGAAGACATGCGTATCTCATACTGATGATGATAATAGGATTCCACTATTTGTCAATGGCATTACTGCCACTTAAATATACTTCAATAAGAAGAAGATGTATGTCCTAGGCCTGTGAGCTGGGTCTAACAGTAAAGCTTTCTCACTTTCTCAATGTTGGCTTAGATTTTGGGTTTCCAATTTCAGCCTCCTCGCAGTTGATTAGAAGAGAGCTAAAGGTTGATGCTTTCTTAAGTTTTTAATTATAGACTTATAATTTTGAAATATAAAAATATGGCTTTATAGAAAAAAGTTTCGAATTATGGATAACAAAAGAAGAAAAAAAATAATAATTTGAATTAAAAAATAAAACACACGATATGTTAAACTATACATTGGTTTTTAAAAACCTGGAAACAAAAACATTATCTACCTTTCGATATAGAATGGAATGGTGATTTCTTCTCTGCTATTTTCATGGAAGCTTCTTTCCAGTAGATATGCATTGTCCTTTATTAAAATGCAGATTGCATTGTGAGACTCTAACATTCACGCTACTATGTGCAAGAAGATGGAGCATATGCATCATTATACTGTCATTAAAGACAAATTTGAGTCACAACTTATTATTGAGCTTCAAAGATCAACCATATCTCATGCTGGGTATAAGAGAAAAATTAGGTTCAATACCACTAACATAGATTACTCTATCAAACTTCAGGAATCATAAGAATTCCAAAACACCTACTCGAAAAATGATAAACCCATAATGTCTTGGAGTCTCAAACCCTTATGATGTGAGAAATGCTTATGGAAAAGATTGCCCCTCGAGCATACCACATAATCCATACTAATTAGGTAAATTAGCACAAGAAAATTTGATGACTTCATCTTGTCTAAATAATCAAGATGTAAAGCATCAATGATCAAAAGTTGGAACACAATGTACCCTTACCAATGTGGAAGTCTTATTTACCAATGTGGAAGTCTTATTTAGAAATCTCTGACAACTCAATCTTAACTTAAGAGTCATAATGATAGCAATTATAATTAGAGGCCAAGCATACCACATTACCCATACCAAAAAGATAAACCAACAAGATAAACCAACAAGAGCTGCAGCGCGCGAAGTTCCTGCCAGCTGTCAAGCAGTGCAAGTACGGTTGTGTATTTGTTTTGTTTATGACAGAGTTGTAAATTGTAAATTTGTTTTGTTAGTCACAGAGTAGCAAAAATTGTTTGTTTCATTGAATTTGTTTTCTTGGTGACAGAGTTGTAACATTTAGAGTTGTAATAGTTGTTTGTTTCGTTGATGAAAGAAGTGAAACATTGATGCTTGAAACATTGAACGTTAAAATGAACAGAGCAAGAGACTTAACAAGAATTTAATCAGTGAGCTCAATTGGTTGTTTTCACTTTTGAATCCTAATGAAACCATCTCACCCAAAAACACTTTTGTTTCACTTTTGTTTCTTTAACTAAAAATCTTGCCCGAAAACACCATTGATGAACAATACCTTTTTTTTCCAATTCTCCCATATACTTGCAAAAGACCACAATTGGTTTTTAATGTATGAATTTGTGTCTTGATAATTGAATATATTATATTATTTTAGGTTCGTATTTTCCTGAGGTTCAAGTTGTTCTGATCATTTGTATTCCTGAGTTTTCTCCTGCATGAATAATGTTTCTTTTGAACCAGCAGGATTATTTTGTATCAGAGATGTACCTATGAAATAATGCTAAACTCACAAGCCTGCAAAAAGTCAATGCTTTCAGGACATTGCTTGGGTTCATAGAACACCTTGCACGTATACTTCCTAATAACATGGACACCCTAATTAATCCAGATTGGAAACAATCTATGTATTAGTAGGTTCATTGATCCAATGACAAACAGACAGTGCCCGTTATGAATATAGGGAACAACTTTAGCAATGCCTTTTTCCCCAAAGGGCTTGTGATATTCCTCTTCATAAATTCCATTCCTGTGTTTCCCCACTTATTTAATAGAATTATATAGCCCCAGTGGATTAAGTTTTTCTTTACAAATGCATTATCTTTGTTTACACAATGTTTCCATAGTGTTACACTGGTTACACTACAAATGACATTGATGTTTCTTTTTGCATTCATCCACTTAATTTAATATGTAATCAGAATTTAGTGCTATCTAACCAATAGGTAGTTTTGCTTGAGCCCAAAATCTTGAGAAAAGCAATTCAAAATAATGGCATTCAGAATTTATTCAATAAATTAGACATTTAAAGATTAATACATGAAGTGTAGAAAGAAAATGACTTAGCAGACAAAAGAGGAACCTTAACTAATCTCTCTAGTGCTCTGCTATACTATCTTTACGAAGAAATATAAGTATTTCTGTCAATAGATATGTAGTAGCAACAAATCATATATAATATGGAGATTCTATATCCACTTCATTAACTTCCTTCGCCCTTAGCTTGGTTATCGCCTGGTTTGTTGTTTCAAGAGGATGCAACGAACTAAAATTCCACGGCCCCTGGGTTGGGTTCCCGTGGGAGCCCGCCCAACCCTACATGATCTATGCTGATCCCCAATGAAATTATCTTGCAGGTGGACTTGATCTGTGTAACCCTTGGAACAGAAGCATGGGTTCAACAAATAAAGTGGAAAACTTATAATAACTCATTGTTGGTTGTTCCTCTCAAATCCATATCATTGACATACCCACAAAATTTTTTATAGCTGTTATAGACATATTCAAACAATCATGAAAACGGAAAAAAAATATGTTTTAGGTGAATACGGCTAGATGGGTTCAACTCAACAACGTGAGCACCACTTTAATGAAACGAAACTGTAACGAAGGGATACTTAAAAATTACAAGAAAGTTCTGAAGGGATACTTAAAATCTTACAAGAATCTGTCTTTCTTTTGGGTTTTGGGAGAAGACCACTTTGTAAGTAAAATTTTTAAAAGATTTATTGAATTTATGATAAGAATGGAGTGCGGTAGAATTCAAATTAATTATGAAATGGGTGTTTGCTTGTGTAACAAATACCTGTAAATAATACTTGCGTGGCTTTGACGACGCTTGATACACTCATTAATTCTCATTCTACCAACAAAGTGGAGGTTCTCCGATTGAATCCCGCCGTGGAAGAAAAAAATCAAATGGAGATTTGAAAAAACTAAAAGCTCAGCAGTAGTTCCAAACCCACACATATTAATTATTCCCCGTCGCAAAGAGCATTGAGAACCCAAAAAAAACTTAGGTCAAATAAATTTATGTTTTTGCCCTTGCAAGAAATGAAAAGTTTGCAGATATGAATAGATTTAGAACTCTCTGAATTTGATTTAAATCGATTGTTCCTCGGCATGAAGTCTATGTTATTCATGTCACCAGCTCCATACCTAACTGGCATGCAAAATACATGTTGGTAAAACTGAATGCCACCAGAAAAAACGAGGACACGAAAAAATGGAAGAGGCCAATTGTTTACCTATACCAGAACCTGCAGCTCCAGGAACGTACTGACAGAGAACTTGTTGGTAGTGTGATCTCTTACATTGGTATCTACAAACCCATCTGCCAACCACCTGCAACGCTAATCACAGACTACCGAAATATTTTTGATTAGTATTTCAAATAAAAAATCTGAAAGTTGCCTATAACTTACATTGGAAAATAAATTTATGAAAAGAAATGGAACAGTTTGATTGGCTCGCTGAAAAATGATTAATCACGGTTTAATACGACTGCGTCCGCTATAGTTCTCTGGCGGGAACTAACAAGGCAAACCTTGACTCCTTGAAAAGACAAAGAACAAGCCTTAGATATTATTAGGAGTTGAGAATTATTTCATCCTCATAACTTTTATTAGAATGATTAGCAGTCTCAAAAAACCATCAGGGGTTGAAAGTCGGACCTACCATGTACCTCATATTTTCAAAAGTGATTAACTAAAACAAGAAATTTTGATAACCTGATTTTGTTTATAAAGCATCAAGGATCAAAATGTTGATTCAAGAGGGGGTAGACTATCAAATGAAAATACCAAAGGTTAAAGAGGTAAGGCTAAAGGTTAACCTGATCTCATATCAAGCTTGGTAATCCATATGAGAGAAGCCCAATCAATAATCTCTGAAAGACAATCAAATTTTGAAACATTAAAGATTGGACATTAGACAAACAAAGAAAAATAATAAACACAATGAAAAGGCAAAACACATTCAAACAAAAACAAGAAAGTGATAGTTTTGATACTTAATGTAAGTACAGATGTCAATAGCTAACAAGATGAGGAGGGAGGGGGGGTGTGAATGATACAAACTTAAACTTCCATAAGAACAACAGATTCAACTTCGGTAACATATACTTCAGCAATATAACCAAAACTGCTAAACATGCAAACTCATAAACACATAATCATCATAACACTCATAACACCAGATTTAACATGGAAACCCAAATAGGGAAATACCACTGTGGGATTTCAGACCCACTAAGAAATATACTCTTCTAGAGTATGCTCGGTTAAAAGCAAATCCTGTTAAAGATTACAAACACATTGCTAGATGTGACCTGGCTAAGGGATTTCCCTCAAATCTGTTAGGATCTTCACTTTGTTAGAAGTGACCTTGTCAAAGGATTTCAAACACTCATTTAGAATGCTACCTTGCTAGAGGGTTTACATATAAGACTGTTAAGTCCACTAGGTTAAGAGATTTTTTGTCACTTACAAAATAATAGTAATACAAATCTATCTGCAACTTCACATCTAAAATGCTAAAGCAAATTCTTATTTGCTCAAAACAATCTAGTCATAGGACTTATCTTGTCCCTCTGCTAGGCTTTCTACTTTGTTATTCAAACAGGGCTTCAAGCTTCTGTGCTCGGTAATCACTATGTAGCATCCATGTGCATACACTTGCCCACATACATTGTTTATTAACAATTCCTTATTTATAAACAATTGTTAACTGCTTAATCTCCTTGATCACATTTCCCATGATCAATCTTCGCCATCAGATCTTCAAACTTGACCAAGTTCAATGTATCCTTTCGATCTGAAAATGTTTTACCTTACCTCGGGACTTGCAGTCCTATCTTGGAACTTGCACAAGGTTATTGCGGTTCACTCTACGCTGTAGATCTTCCTGCCAATTTTCCTTTATCATAGATCCTTAACAAACTTCATGCACAGCATTTCAATCATTTATACATCTCCAACTAATCATTATCCTTCATTAAATAATGCTTTTATCCATCCCATGTGCACTGTTATAACTTGGTTACAACTCAGTAAATACAAAACTTTACTCGGTAGACATTCCGCCTTCATTAACTGATATCGATAACCTTAGGGTTTACCGACTAGGTTCTTTTCTCGGTGACATAGTATAGTATTAACCTTACAATCAATAACATATGTAGAATATCAAAACAATCAAAACATCATGATTTCATCATTGTCTAGCTTGGTAATAGTTGCCCATTGAATAACTTATTCCTCCCTTTATTCATCACATTCTTTCCGTGTCTTTTACTAATATGATAATTCTCTTCAAATCAATCTTCTCAAGATATGGCAACATCATACTGAATCAGATAATCAATTCCTTGACATGAATGACAAAATAATGTTATAAAGATAGTTATCATCCTTCTTCAATTATATCAATCATTTTCAACAACCTTCTCAATATCCTTACTGAATATCAACAATCTCCCCCTTTGGCATTGATGGCAAAACCAACAATTAAATGGTAATACCAACAAGATATTCAAATTGATTCAAAATCAAATTGATGTAAGACTTCTCCTGTTATCCTTGAGCTATTAAAATCTTCTGAAGTCTTCTTCCTTTTTGTTAGGCTTCTGAGCTGTTGACTTGCGTTTAGTCTTCTCCATTTTTGCAATCTTCTCCCCCTATCATTAGTCTTCTATTATTTCCATGATTTAGGGCTTTCATTCAGTCAACCATTTAGTCTTCTAACCAAACCATTTATAGTCTTCTCCCCCTTTGACAACAATGCCAAAAAGTAAAAGAACTAAATCATGATTACTTCCTCTGTGAAGTGATTTGCCTTTTTGTGTATCATCTCAGTCTCGGTTAGAGTAACTTGCCTCTACTCACTTTTTCTTGCACAAATTTAGGTGACCTCCTAAAGTGTGTAAATCAACATCAATCCACACATAATATTCTATAGATTCATCGAATTGATGGTTTCACCGAACTCGGTCAGTGAGTAGAAGATAGGGGTAGGACCCCTAACTTGCTTCTGAAATACTCAAAAGTGTCCCTTGGCAATGGCTTTGTGAAGATATCTGCTAATTGCTCCTTTGAACTGATATATTCCAGCATAACTTTCTTCTCTTGAACTTCTTCTCTAAGATAATGATACTTTATAGATATATGCTTTGTCTTAGAGTGCATCACTAGATTCTTTGAAATGTTAATGGCACTAGTATTATCATAGAATATAGTTACTGGCTCGATAACTTTCTCATTTATACCTTCCAACAGTTGTTTAATCCATGCTATATTGGTACAATTCAATGCTGCAGCAACGTATTCAGCTTCTGCTATTTACTAAGAGATACATCCTTGTTTCTTGCTAAGCCAACTTACTAGTCTTTCTCTTAAAAAGAAAGCTTCACCACTTGTGCTTTTTGTGTCATCTATGTTGCATGCCCAATCAGCATCGATATAAACTTTTAAATCAAAATTATTCCTCTTTTCATATACTAAGCCATAATCTTCAATGCCTCTCAGGTATCTGAAAATTCTCTTGATTGCTATCATATGTGTCTCCTTGGGATTTGTAGAGAATCTTGCTACAATACCTACTGCATGTGCTTTATCTAGTCTACTATGCACAACATATTGCAATTTTCCAATCATAGATCAGTAAAGTGTCTCATCAACAGATGCAGATTCATCATTCTTTGATAATTTACAGTTAATAGTCATAGGAGTACTTACTGGTTTAGAATCCTCCATTCCAAATTTCTTCAAGATTTCCTTTATGTATGTGGATTGAGTAATGAAAATCTCATCTTTCATTTGCAATATCTGTAAACCTATAAAATACTTTATCTCTCCGATTAGTGACATCTCAAATTCTTTGCACATTTCATTTCCAAAATTCTTGCATAAGGAGTCATTACCACAAAATATAATGTCATTGACAAATATGGCTGAGATCAGTATTCCATTGTCCTCATCTTTCTTCATGTACATATTGTTGTTTTCACTTGTCCTTATAAAACCAATCTTGATCAAATAAGAGTGTAGTCTTTCATACCATGCTCTAGGTGCCTGTTTCAAACCATATAAAGCTTTGTTCAGTTTTCATACTTGATCTTTACTCCTATCTTCAACAAATCCTTCAGGTTGTTCAATGTAAACTTCTTCTTCTAGTATACCATTCAAAAATGTAGATTTGACATCCATTTGATATACCTTGAAATTTTTGAAAGCAGCATATGCCAACAATGTTCTTACTCCCTCAAGTCTAGCCACAGGTGCAAAAGTCTCACCATAATCTATTCCTTCTTCCTGAGCATAACCTTTGCAAACTAGTCTTTCTTTGTTGCGAATGACTTCACCTTTCTCATTTAGCTTGTTTCTGAAAATCCACTTGTTACCGATTACATTTTGGTCCTTTGGTCTTGGGATTAGTGTCCATGTGTCATTCTTCTTGATTTGATCAATCTCTTCTGTCATAGCATTTACCCAATCTTCACTATCAAATGCCTCTTTCACTATTCTCGGTTCAAATTCAAATATCAAACATGTGTTTTGTCTCAGTTTGTTCCTTGTCATCACTGGATCATCCTTATCTCCTATAATCTGACTCAATGCATGGCGTCTTCTGACATACTTGGCTAATATAGGCTTGGTAGGTTCTGTATGATCTTCTTCATCACTCGGTAACTAGACATTATCTTCATTTTTTTTAGCAACTTTCTCGGTAGGACTTCTCAGTTGAACATAAACAAATTCTTCATAATCTTCTAGTTCTTTGGAATTTATTTCATCATTTCTTTCTACAAATTCATCAATTTTCACATTTGCACTTTCCACTATTTTGTTAGGTGATTTGATCAGACATTTAAATGCTTTACTTCTAGAAGAATAACCAAGAAATGTTCCTTCTTCACTTTTCTGATCAAAGTTTCCATTTATGTCATCTTTGTGAACATAGCATCTACTTCCAAAGATTTTAAAGCAACTTACATTAGGTTTCTTGTCATACCAGATCTCATAAGGTGTCTTCATAGTTCCTTTCTTGAATTGAACTCAGTTTAGGGTGTAAACTGCAGTGCTGATTGCTTCTCTCCAAAATGTTTGAGGTACCCTCTTTTCTATCATCAAGGTTCTTGCATAGTCCATAATTGATCTATTTTTTCTCTCGGCTATCCCATTTTGCTGAGGTGTTCTTGGTGTAGATACTTGCCTCTATATACCATGATCATTGTAGTATAAGTTAAATTCATCAGAAGTGAATTCTCCTCCTCTATCAGATCTAAGACATTTCAGTTGTCCTCCTGTTTCATTTTCAACTCTTGCCTTGTACCATTTGAACATTTGAAAAGCTTTTGATTTCTCTTTCAAAAACATGACTGGCATCATCCTTGGGTAATCATCCACAAATAATATGAAATATTTATCACCATAATAACTTTGAACTTTCATAGGACCACAAAGATCAGTATGAACTAGATCTAAAATTCCTTTAGAAGTGTAAGACTTACTTGTAAAACTTGATCTTGTCATCTTACCCATCTGGCATCCTTGGCACATAGCATTCTCGGGTTTTTCAAGACTCGGTATACCTCTTACTCGGTGATTCTTATTTTGATCAGATTATCAAAATTTACATGACAAAACCTTTTATGCCATAACTAGGTATCATCTATATTTGCATAAAGACACTTGTTCCTAGTTGAGTCAAGATGAAATGTATTACCTTTTGTTTGCGTCCCGATAGCAGCTAACTTTCCATGCTTGTCATGAACTTTGACAATTTCCTTCTAAAATTCTATTTGGTATCCTGTATTGTTTAGTTGTGCTACACTCAACAAATTGTATTTCAATCCTTCAACCCAATATACATCATCACATTTAGCATTGTCAAGCAGTGTTATAGATCCTTTACCTTTCACCAGACATGGTGCATCATTACCAAATCTTACATAGTCTCCATCATAGTCTATCTCCATCATTATTATTTATGTGAGATATTAGAGCTTTTTCTTCATACCTTTCTTCATCCAATCCATCTTTAATAGCCACATAAAAAACTTACTCAGTATTAGTTTCATTAGATTCATCATCGTTGGATTCCTCATTTGCTATTAGACATGTCTTTCTATCTCTCTTTCTGAAGTCTTGGTGTCCTCTGTATTGGTTATCTTTTTGTCTATTATCTCGGTATTCTCTCTTTTCACTAGATTCCTTATCAGGGCAGTTAGAAGCCATATGTCCTATCTTATCACAATTGAAACATTTTAAAGGTAGCATTCCTTTATACTTACCTTTTCCTCTCGGTACTTCTGGCTAATAATGCTTCAAATTCTTCTTGCTTCTTGATTTCCTCATACAATTTGTGCACTTTTTCCATGTTCTTGCGAAATCTTTCACTTGCTCCATTGTGATCTCCTTCAGAGTACTTACTCATTCTATCATTGTAATCATCAGATTCACCAATATGAAAAGAACTGAAAGCAGATTCTACTTTATTTACCAAAGACCCACTGTTATCAAAATTACTTAACTCAAATGCATGTAGCTTACCAATAGTAGCATCCAAAGAAACTAGCATGTTAGGTACAGACCCCAATTCATTGATTGCAAAGACTTGAATAGCATAAGCTTGTAGAAGGGTTCTCAACAGCTTACTTGTTATATCCTTTTTTTCAATAGTGCCACCTGCTCCTTTAATTTGATTGACAATCTCCTTTAGTCTTGTACTGTATTGGGTTATGTTCTCACCTTCATTCATTTTCATGGATTCAAGTTGTCCTCTTAGACTATCTACTTTTGCTCTTTGAACATGTTCATCACCTCCATACACAGATATGAGCTTAGTCCACATTGCTTTTGCATCATTATAACCTTCTAGATCATTAAACTCTGAGTCGGTCAATCATGATGTAATTTCAATCATAGCTTGAATATGTTATTGCTTTACCTTTATCTCTTCCAAGGTCATAGGGTTGGTGCTCGGTGCAATGTAATCATTCTCCAGATAATATGTTGCATATTCTCCAATTCGTGATAAATGCAGCTTCATCCTTTTCTACCATGTGGAGAAACTTGACTTGTTCAACTTCGGTGCATCCCTTTTATACATCTTCGGATCTTTGCCCCAAGTACCTTTAAACTTTTCTTCTGGAGTCCAAAGCTCTGATACCAATTGATAGTTCTGATACTTAATGTAAGTACAGATGCCAATAGCTAACAAGATGAGGAGGGGGGGTGTCAATCATACAAACTTAAACTTGCATAAGAACAACAGATTCAACCTTGGTAACATATACTTCAGCAATATAACCAAAACTGCTAAACATGCAAACTTATAAACACATAATCATCATAACACTCATAACACCAGATTTAACATGGAAACCCAAATAGGGAAATACCACTGTGGGATTTTGGACCCACTAAGAAATATACTCTTCTAGAGTATGCTCGATTAAAAGCAAATCTTGTTAAAGATTACAAACACATTGCTAAATGTGACCCGGTTAAGGGATTTCCCTCAAATCTGTTAGGATCTTCACTTTGTTAGAAGTGACTTTGTCAAAGGATTTCAAACACTCATTTAGAATGTTACCTTGCTAGAGGGTTTACATATAAGACTGTTAAGTCCACTCGGTTAAGAGATTTTTTGTCACTTACAAAATAACAGTAATACAAATCTATTTATAACTTCACATCTAAAATGCTAAAGCAGATTCTTATTTGCTCAAAACAATCTAGTCATAGGACTTATCTTGTCCCTCTGCTGGGCTTTCTACTTTGTTATTCAAACAGGTCTTAAAGCTTCTGTGCTCGGTAATCACTATGTAGCATCCATGTGCATACACTTGCCCACATACATTGTTTATTAACAATTCCTTATTTGTAAACAATTGCTAACCGCTTAATCTCCTTGATCACATTTCCCATGATCAATCTTCGCCATCAAATCTTCAAACTTGACCAAGTTTAATGTATCCTTTCGATCTGAAAATGTTTTACCTTACCTCGGGACTTGCAGTCCTATCTTGGAACTTGCACAAGGTTATTGCGGTTCAATCTGCACTGTAGATCTTCCTGCCAATTTTCCTTTGCCATAGATCCTTAACAAACTTCATGCACAATATTTAAATCATTAATACATCTCCACCTAATCATTGTCCTTCATTAAATAATGATTTTATCCATCCCATGTGCATTGTCATAACTCAGTTGCAACTCGATAAATATTAAACTTTATTCGGTAGACATTCCGCCTTCATTAACTGATATCGATAACCTTAGGGTTTACCAACTGGGTTCTTTGCTTGGTGACATAGTATAGTATTAGCCTTACAATCAATAACATATGTAGAATATCAAAACAATCTAAACATCATGATTTCATCATTGTCTAACTCGATAATAGTTGCTCATTGAATAACTTATTCCTCCCTTTATTCATCACATTCTTTCTGTGTCTTTTACCAACATCATAATTCTCTTCAAATCAATCTTCTCAAGATATGGCAACATCATACTGAATCAGATAATCAATTCCTTGACATGAATGACAAAATAATGTTATAAAGATAGTTATCATCCTTCTTCAGTTATATCAATCATCTTCAACAACCTTCTCAATATCCTTACTGAATATCAACAGAAAGCATTTAAACAGGAAGGCAAACAATGAGATAGATGAAACACCATTAAATCATTAATAATAGTTGAATCCCTTCATGAAAATTATATAGGGAAAGACAAAGAAGCACAAATGATACGCTAATGAACACCAAATTGCAAACACATATAACTAGCTCCCTGAACATATGGATGATGGTTTCTCGAATTAGAGGAGGTCACAAGGATACTTGAGAGCCCAAACACATGAAAGAACAAGAGACGCATATACATCAAGTTGTTGCCATAGTGCTTTTGTATTAAAGTTGGAATTTGTGAATTGTAGTAATAATATTAAAATATTGACATCGTTAAATAATAATTTGGAATTCTTTGAATAAAATTTTTAGTAATAATATATAGTAAATCTTTTGACAAATAGTATTGAAGAAAGTTTAACCTTGAAGCATCTATATTTAAATATTAAAATGTAAAATGCTTTTCCTTAGTAAGTAAACAATAGATGTGTTGCATCTAGTTCTTGTCAATTAGTAAAATCTATAACATATTGCTTAGTTAGACAACATTGTAACAATAATAATTTCTACATGTAACAAAAATTAGATATGTACACTATAGGTTTTGCAATAAATAGAGTATGTCAATTTAGTATTAAAGCTCCATGAATTTTTATAATTGTTATACAAATATTATTTTTAATTAATGAAATATAATAATAATAATTATGATAATACTCTCGAAGCAAAGAAATTGAAAGAAGAATGAGACAAAGAGAATAAGGAGAAGGCTCGTGGGATGAAAGACAAAAAGAACGAGCAGAGTCATCTCTATGAGCTCTAAGGCTACCAAACAAGGCAAGGTGGAATGGTGATAGAGAAGTCTATCGCCATAATGTCTATGTTGTAGAATGCGATTAAGGAAGGACGGTTAGGTTTTTTTCAGTTTTTTTTTTTTTTTCTATTAAAGTTTAAAAATATTTATGTAAGAACTAGGATAGGAACCACGATTTTTTGTAGAAACGTATGTAGAAACTATGGTGAATAGGATACATGCAGACTATAAATTTGTATGGATTCAAAGGAGGAGTAGCAAAAACTGTGACAAGTTTTGTATACAGAAACGATTGTAGATAGGATAGGTGTAGATTGTGAATTTGTATGGATTTGAAGTAGGAGGAACTAAAATTATGACAAATCTTATTGTAATTTTTGATAATATTAATAAAATTACGTAAACTTTACCAATAAAAAAATAAAATAACTATGATAACTAGTATCATGTATAATTATACATGTAATAATTAATCTATATTATAATAAAAAAATATTAATAATATATGGTATTATTCATAATAATTATTTTATCATTTATTATTGATGACTATATAATACGTTTTAATTATTCAATTATATTTAATTTATATATAATTAATTTATTATAATTATTTCATGAATATATAAATTCTATTACATTATTATTTATTAATTATTATATTATTATCTAATAATTATATATATTATATAATATTATATAAGAATTTATTATATTATCATTATATAAATGAGTCAATTAAAGCTATACATTTAATCTTTTTATATGTTTGATATTTATAGTTCTATGTATTTTTTAAATTATTATTATAAAAGGGTGAAAATTGATATTAAGCTTTGCAATCTTTATGATTCCAGGAAGGTTGTCTATTAACCATCCTTTGTTTTCAGACATGGCTTGTTGGTGATCATGTGTTTCCCTTGGTGTCCTGCATCATATTTGTCTGTGATTGTTGTCTTCCTCATGTCGCCTCCTTGGTGCTTGATAGTTTTGTTAAGTGGTTGCATTGTTTGTGTTTCTTTCCCTTCGTTCCTTTGCTTATATGTTATTTTTTTCTCTGCATGATTTTTGATAGTTTCGAAGTATGGATAACAAATGCATAATTGATAATCAAATTAATCTATAATTTACAGGATGGATGAGATGAATAATATAAAACAAAATGGCCTAGTAATATAAGAGGATTGGTTCTAAATAAAAACATCAAACAATGCAGATTAATAAGGTTTCATATTGATATCTATCCTCAATAACATTATATTCACATCAATAAATATTACTATCAGTTTATAGGTTTCTTATATTAAATAGATATTTTTGGAATCATGTTCATTGTTAGATTCATTTCAAAGTTACCAGATTTCCCATACACACAGAGAGGGAAATAGACATGCAGATTATTTGGCTAATAGAGGAGTAAATCTATCACAAGGCAGAATTTTTGTTTCCTATGAAGAGCCAGTCATGGTTGAAGAACTATCTAGAGAATTAAAAGAGTCCTAGTTTTTTTCCTAACTCCTATATGTACTTTTCACTCCTCCTCCCTTCTAGGTCATTTGAAGAGATTTCCACAGTTAAATGTGCCTGCAAATACTGTTGGCAATTGACACTCAATTGGTTGGTTTCACTATGTTGTCATTCATGGAAACATGATATTTTGGTTCAATTGTGTACCAACACACTTCACTAGCTTACACCTCACCGACAGACACTTCCTCGGCACCGACAGGATGGAAGGACTTATTTGGTTACGGGCAATGCAGGCCGACCTGGTTTAGAATAAGGTTATCGGTATTGGAGGCCGACATCTCTTGGATCCGGCATCGACACTTGATTATGATATTCATGTATTTATGTTATCTAACCGACATTTCATTTGATATTGTAAATATCTTTGTAAGCCGACATAAGGCATGATAAATTGTATAGGGTATATAGGTCACTTGGATTAGATCATTTTGGAAGTGGAAATGTTGTCGGATATGTGAATGCGATATCATGTGAATATGTGTTAGGAAGGAGATGCAAAATATATCTGAGAGATCATGTATGTGAGGCTATTTATGTAAGGGTTTTTTCGATAAATGGTTAAGGGTTTCAGACCGGAAGAGACAAAGGTTAACCAAAACTATAGTCTAGCATAGAAGATGTTATCTTAGCAGTTCACCCATTTCTCCAAATTGAAGTCTAGATTTATATGTAGTCAGTGAGGGTCCTTTTGTGATTGAGCAGTGTGCTCTAAGCTGTAAGTCTTCTTGCAAGTGCAGGCCCCTATATTTTGTAATATCTCTTCATTTGGCCAGTGAATTGATATTGTGGGTCACAAATCCCACCATGGTTTTTCCTCTTTGAGGTTTTCCACCTATAATTTTGTGTGTTATGGTGTTCATTTATGTTATTGGCTTATTGGTTGCTTTACTTATTTCAATTATGTATGTACCGGTATACCAGTTGGTGTATGCATGTTTTAATAAGGATAAAATTGATCATTCTGATATAACACTAATCAACCCCTCCCTTTCAGTGTCATTGGATTCCAACAGATACACCACCTCACATGTTAATTCATCATGGCTTCAGCTTATGACATGTAGATAGTTTGATGCTTTATATTTCATTGTAGTGTTTTTCACTCAAATTTGTATAATGTTTCACATACACTCCTTCTCTTTTATAAGTCTCCACCTTTCCCTTATTCATATTCATTCAGTTTTTCTTCACTCAAATGCATTTAGCCTTGGTATCTTCCCTTATGTTTCCTATACAGGTCTATGACGTCCTTTTGGAGGAAGTCATGTCTTCTTCCTAAGTGCAGCCCTCATGGCACAAAGGTTCGTTGTAAATGTCAACTTCAATAGAGAGAGGATGGGCTATCTATCTATTTAATTTAAGAATCAAACTTCTGACCGGGTGTTGGCAGTCCCCTCTTTCATAGTTATCAATGTATGGGCATGGTTATCTATGGATTCCCTCATTTGAAACCCAAGATTAAATCATCTAAAAATTCTCATGGAGTCTCTTTACATGAATTCCATTGGAGATGGATATATACATTTTGGGAAGGTGGATTTAATATCCTCTAATGGCTTGTAAGTAAATCATAATGGGTTATAAAAATCTCATTGATGCTTTTACCGGATGAATCTTCTGTCAAATATATGAAGACTTTTGTAGTTAAACACTGATGTTTTGGTCTCTCAAATCATATCTTACAGGGAAATCCACATCCCCCATGATATTCAACACCTACTAAGTTGGTCTGCCATTCTCTTTTTCCAACCTTATGCATTATTTCCATGAGGCTTGATAGAAGCAACTAATCTTCCACTTGGGTATAATTTTTAGATGGCGAACTACTTTTCTCCTCTATTCACTTATCTTTTGTATAAGCTGATGGGCTTCAATGTGTAGAATATGATAGCCATTAAGGTCTATAATAATTATTTGGTGATTTCTCTAAGCAATCATAGCATAACATCTCAGGAAGAAATTATGCTATAGTAAAGTTCTCATAGTAGTTTTGGTTTGTGTTGTGCTCCCTAATATCAAAACCATAGCTACTCTTCAATCTTATGTACTTCCTATCCTATCAATTTATATACATACCTAATGCATTTTGCCAAAAAAAAACATCATGTTTCAACAATCACCTCTGTATTGGCACTCTCCATGGGTAACTAGACCAACCACCTTGTTGAAGCCATTAGAGCCTATCAGATCTTATTGCTTGCCCGTCAAGCTAATTGAAAAAAGGTCTAGATTTAAGGGGGCTCAAACAACATTATCCAATGCCTCATAGGGAATAATAGGGACTCGTAGACTATAGAGGGATTATAAGAAGAGATTATTCTTTCTTTTGATGAATGTTTTGTCTCCCATTCTTACAGGGAGTCCAACATGGTGGCGGATTTCTTTGCCAACAAGGGGTCACAACTAAGAGGAGGATGACATGGACTACTTAAGACAATCTAGAGGACAAAGTCAGGGCTCTTCTTAGATATGATAGATCACATGGGATATGTGGAAGTATCCCGTCACATTACTAATTTCTATGATGGGCAGTGCCATAATTATTATTTATGGAGGCTATCATGGCGAGGTTAGATGAGGTATTTTTCATAATTTCTCACACACTTTCTGTGTTATTCGAGAGCTCTTCTGGTTTTTAACTTGGTTGCACATTCTGTTAAACCATTCTTTACTTGAGGGCTCTTTAAATTCTAAGATGGAAGGAGAAATACGTCATGCCGAACCTATGGACTCTGAAGGGATAAGGGCCAACCTGACTATTTGGACAATTCTAGAGAAGGGGGAGTTAACACCCTACATCATAAATCTACATGCCTGGGATCATAAAGTCACTAAGACTTTTGCCAAAGGGTAGAATGACGGCAAAATTACTCTATATGGGAGGTCTGTGGTGATTGATGAGAACTTAATTGCCAAAGTAAATGGTTTATCTAACAAGGGGCTCAAATTCTATAGAGAGAAAATATTTTGACCCTGTGATGAAGAAATTTTCCAAAATTGACAAGGAAAGGAAAATGTTGGTCAAGAGAAAAAAAGTTGCTATGATGCGGCCACTATCAAGCTGCTTTGGAGGGAGGTGCTAAAGGTGATCATGGAATATATCAATATAGAGGACTGCTACTCTAGAGTTTTTGGGTACCATTTCATCTTGCTCAATAATTTTAGATACCAAGTGAGGGTTTCTTTCCCCCTCTATCTCATGTCTTCCCTTAATTATAGTATTGTAGAGCATAGAGAAAACCCTATTGATAATGCTTTTTATCATGAGGGGTTGGTGGTTTTGATTTATGAGCATTTCAAAGCCAATTATGCTAAACCCAATTTCCCCCATAGTTTCATTTTGGAGGATGAGGAATAAAAAACCCACAATTCCTCCTAAGAAGCTCAAAAACCCAACCCGCTGGCTCTAGAACCAAATGTGGTAGCAATATGTCTAAGGCCTGCCCTTAGATAAAGGGTAAAACTCTAGCTCTTGAGGAACCCTCCTTTGACCATGATAATTAAGGCTCCCCATCTCTAGTGAACTCGGATAACTCTTATCCTTTTACGGACAGGGAAAATAGACCCCATTTTCCTACTCAGCTGAATAGAAATTCTCAACTTTTAGATTCGGATTAGGAGTTCCCTACTAACATTCTAGTTGTTACAAGAAATGGTGTGGTGGATTTTTTTGTCTTATTAAGTGGGCCTTTCATGAGACTAAGAACCTTAATTTAAAATAGATGTCTATAAATAGTAAGTTGGAAATGCTGGAAACTGGAGGTGGGGTTTATATGGCAGATAGGGTACTAAAGGTAGTGAGATTTGGACAGAGGAGGAACTAGTTTTGGTTGTTGATTTCCTTTCTAAAACTATTGAAGCCATGAAAAATTTAGAAAAAGACTATGAGCACAATTTTTCGGCCTTCGAGAAGAGATTGAATGGCATTAAAGATACTCTCCAATCCATTATGTCTCTCTATGACAAAGTTAGCAAGACCACTGCAGATTGCATGAATACCATGGTGGGGAATCTTGGAAAGGGCTATCAGGGTAATTTAGTTGTGTATATGTATTTGGAGAAGGAGAAGGAAAAAGGTAACGAGGAGTCTTTTGGTCCCAGCAAGAGGACTCGTGCAAATTTGAAGAGGAAGGAAGACAAACTGCTACAGGATATGTATGATTTGAAGAAAGTAGCTCAGAATATGAACCAACTGGAGGAGGATGTTGTTGAGGCTTTGAAGAATTTGGCCTAGATCCCCTTCTCTTTCCTTGGTTTTTGTTGGGTATTTTGTTGGTTTTTTATTGGTGCTAGGCTGTCGATGTCTCTATTTTTTTCTATGGCCAACGTTTTGTTTAATTGTTAATCTTTTCATGTTTGATTCTATTTGTGACCTTTTGCAAAGGGTTTCGGGTCCCTTGAAAACATGTTTTCTTGTAATAAAAAACAATCACCTTTGTCTTATTTTTTCATCATTTATTTTTTAAATCTAATAATATTCTTAAGCAATCACCTTTGTATTGGTGTTAACTCTTCCTAGTGAAAAAGTTTTATTTGATCTTGCATTGTGTCATTCACTTGGTATAAGATATGGAGTCGCATGATATTGTATTCCCATGTTGTAAGCGCAAGTTCAATCATTTATATACATTGAATTATATATATTTAAAGAGGTTCATAGTTTTGTAGACAGTTAACATTTCCTTGCAAATTTTAACCTAACATTTTGTCACACTTTCATCAGTTCACGTCATGATCCTTTACCACATATTCATGAACTAATGAAAAAAAATTATTTAATTCATTAGGCCATCTTTCCTCAAATATTTAATTAAAAAAAAACTTATTTGTTTAATTAATTATGCTAAATCCCCATCATAATTAATTAATTAAATCATATTTAAATGTATACATTAACTTTCCTTCATCACTAATTAATTACAAGATTATTTTATCTAATTAATTAGGCTAAGGCACATCCATCTCCTCATTTTAAGAATAAAATAAAGCATTTGTGCCTCAACAACAATAAAATACAGAAAACAACCTTTCATATCTCCAACCTCAATTCAAGTTCAATATTGATGATCCTCTTGTGAAGGACATAGATGTGTGTAAATGTCCTCTCTCCATGTGAGAAAGTTGATCTCAACCCTTCATTTCATAATTTGATCGCCTTCATCCAAGTACATTCTCTTCGAGCCTCAACTTTATTGCATCTCCTTTCCTAATTGAAATTTAAAGCTATTATCAGTTACATTTACTTGATCTAATCATATACTCCATATTGAATACTACTTATCCTTTCCCATACGCAAGAAAATCATAGACTCCGATCTAAGACACAATCTCTACCATCCATATCTTGACAAACTACCCATATGTGGAGGTGCTTCAAATATAATAATTTTACATGTTACATAATTAGATTATCTAGACAGTACTATGGTCAATCAAGGTGGCATACATATCCACATTTTCATTATAAGCAAGGATTGAGTATTTTGGGATTCTCAAAGGAATGTAAAATATAAATTAATTAATTAAATTCATTTAGCCCTAAAATATAAACTATAACGCATCTAACTTCTAAAACACACATCATATTAGTTAGTATAGATACTCATGTATTGTACGATTTTAAAAACAGGAATGTTAGTAATAACTGTGGATATATTAAAGATTAGACATGATCTATAAATTTTATTTTAAATTTTCTTTAATAGATATTATTATTTAAATTTACATTACTTATAAATAATTGAAATGCAAATGGAAAGAAATTGCCATGTTCATTAATATTATGAATTTTAATGAGTGTGGAGCGAGGAAGCTTCTAGAACAATTGTAAAAGTGGGTTGCAAACATTCAAAACATGCAATAAGGATCCGCTCAATGTGATAAAGTGAGTCTCTAGCAAAGACCAAATGCTTTGATAATTTTAACTAGGAATTTTTTGTGGAAAATCTTTTGTTTTCTATGCCTGCTTCCAAAGTCACTGAATAAACGAGTGGGAAAGGGCATGTTTCTTTGACTCAAAAATCAGTTCACACAATGAAAGATTAGTAATACAACAACTCTTGTTATTCACTCCTATAAATACCATACATACGTCTTCTCATACACAACACTACACCAAACGAAGGCAAGCATTTTGAAGAAGAATAGTTGTAGAAATCTTGAGATAAAAGAGAAGAGGAGAAGATGGTGGCATGAAGTTTCAGTATTGAAATAGAGTCTCCAGTGGAGGCAAAAAGGTTGTGGAAAGCAACTGTGGACACCCACAACTTATTGCCAAAGCAAGCACCAGGCCTCATATCAGGCATCACACTTGTTCAAGGTGATGGAGGAGTTGGCACCATTCGACATAAAAGATGCTAAACAAAGTTATTAAATAGATTTGAATGATGGATTATGTTTTTGGATGATGAAGAGTATTTATAGTATCATTTATTTCAATGGTATCATTACGTTTGATGGTTAAAAAGTAAAATTTGATCAATTGGATAGAAAAGATCCTAAACAAATGAAGGCTACTCCTAGTATTATTTACTTTGATGGTTAAAAAGTAAGATTTGACCAATTGGATTGAAAATATCCTAAACAAAGTTACTAGATATATTTGAATGACGGATTAGGTTTTAGGTTGATGGAGACTATTCTTAGTATCATTTTGACCAATAAAATAACACAAAATTTATCACATTTTAGTGTGGGTGAAGTGTATGTTTTGTGACGATGTTTAAGATGAATAGCTCGATAATGTAAGAAAAGTCAAATCAAATATATTAGAAATCAGTGAAAATTCTTTTATAATGTCACTTTTATTTTCTACACTTTGATTTTTATATCTTAAATATTATATTCCTACTAAATTAAACTAACACTTCCATCGGAATGAGGTGTAAAACGTTTTACAAATTTGGAAATATGTTTCACGATGTCAATTATATCATTGAATCTACTTAAACTAATTAGAAATTTCTTTTGAGTTCTAGATAAATATCTATCTAGGGTTATAGAGTCTTGTTTAGCATGGCCCATTTGTGTCAATTTTAAAGTAGAGATAATTGATTGAGATTTAAAATAAAGATTAAGAGAAACTCCTATGTTAAAGGAAGACACCTAAATTGGAATAAAAATTAAGTGCTCTTTTATGTTTTGACATATCATTCAAAAGTATGCAAAAGACTTTGAATATTTTATCCAAAAAATTTAATTTCTGTTGCCTCAATCTAGTTCTCTGTATTATATGAAAATATAAAATATATCTAAAAATTGGTTCTATTCTTATAGGATGGAGTCTCTACTATTTCTATCAATGTAAGATTGTTTTCCTACAATGAATCGAAAAATAGTTTAGAGCTCTTTGGGGTCGAGGGGCTTCTACCACGTATGTGAAGAAAGTGGCATAGCTAAAAGAAACCGAACAAAATAACACAAAAGAAGCAAAAGAGATTGCAATCTTCCAAAAAAAAAGGGGCTTCTACCATGTATGTGAAGAAAGTGACATAGCTATTAGAGCTCTTTGGGGTCGAGGGGCTTCTACCACGTATCTGCTCACAAAAGAGATTGCAATCTTCCAAAAAAAGGACAATTACCAACTAGGCATGGTTTAGATTCACTGCTAAAAGAAACTGAACCAAAAAAAACAACCATTACCAAAATTAAATAGTTTTAAAAAATACATGAATTTATCTTCTCCCTATGATCTTACTATGTAATGCCATCAGAACCTCTCCTATAGCTTCGTTCTTCTGACTCCATCAAACAAATCATAATACTTTAGCATAATGAAATGAATTTGGTTTATTTTACATCAAAGAATTGTACAATTCATGCCATAGCCAAGGATCACTTATGGCAACACCATGTTGTCCCATTTTGAAGACTCCAATGAAAGTGGTTATGTCCTTATACACTGAAAAAATGATGGTGATGATGCTTATACAAATAAGGTGAGTTTGAATTTTCCCTTCCCATGAATTAAACATGTACAACCAAATCTAATTTACTGATAAGAAAAAATTGTAGCATGATACAAATTCGGTGGGGTTACCCACATAAAATAGCCTATCGACTAATTATTTCAATCCCACCTCATGTGAGATGCCACTGATGACGAGTAGAGATATAGGGAGAAGCTATGAAACTAACGAAACTAATATAAGTAGTGAAACAACTTCCTACACTAACCTTAAGTGGAGGGTAATGCAAAAACCTATATTGATCTTTACAAAATGTCACAACCCTCCTTTATCACCTTTGGATTTAAAATACAAACTCTATTATATTTCTTTTGGATAAACTATTGAATGAATATTATAAAGGGATAAAAATAATAAAACACACACACACATGGAAAATATACTTTTTTCTTAATTGTTTATTTAATTTTCCTCACCCAAATTATGGCACATGTTGTAGGAAAAATAAGAAGCTTCTAGAGGCTTCTCTACCACCCTGCATGTAACTCCTCCCACTAAGTCTAATCAATTTGCATGAAGGCCAAAATTGGGAAAGAATCTCTTTTTTTTAATTAAAAATTTAGGTAGTGGAATAGAGGGATTTTTCCTATAAAAGATATACAGTTTTCAAAAAAGGGAGTTGGTTATTCCATAAAGAAATTCTTCTCTCAAGTAATCTTTTTCTTTGGTAGTCATATTTCATTATGGAAGACCTGCACCGCATACCGATGGTCAGACAGAAAGGACATAATAGATTATGGAAGACCTACTTCACATGTATTGTATGGACCAACAGAGGAAATGGGAAGAATACCTACCTCTAGTAGAATTTGCTTACAATAATACATATCAAACATCTTTGGGAATGGCACCTTTTGAAGCCTTGTATGGTAGACCATGTCGAACACCTTTGAGTTGGGATAGTCTTGAAGATAGAGTGATTGTTGGACCAGATATGTTGAAAGAGATGGAGAGGAAAACCAAGGAAATTAGACAAAGATTGAAGGAAGCCTCAGATAGGCAGAAAAGTTATGCAGACAAAAATAGAACACCAAGGGAGTTTGAGGTAGGAGAGAAAGTCTTCCTAAGGGTTAGGCCACACAAGAGTTCTATAAGATTTGGGAAGAAGACTAAGCTTGCACCTCGTTATGTTGGACCCTTTGAAATATTGGGAAGGATTAATCTAGTTGCATACCGGTTGGCCTTACCTCCCCAATTCAGCCGAATCCATGATGTCTTCCATGTATCTCTTCTTAAAAAGTATGTACCTGATGAGCAACACATTTTGAACTGGGATGCTTTACAGGTCCAGGAAATGGGAGGAATAATGATAGAGCCATTCAGAATCTTGTAGAGGTGCCAGTGCTAGTTGCGCAACAGAGAGGTTGATGAGTACAAAGTGCAATGGGACCAATATGATGAAAAGAATGCCACTTGGGAAGATACTAAGGAGATGCAACAGTTGTTTCCTTTTTTGTTTTAAACATAAACTATAAACTCTTTTGAATGCATTTAATAAGTGCATCGGGATGATGCACAAATTAAGGGGGGGAGGATGTCACAACCCTCCTTTATCACCTTTGGATTTAAAATACAAACTCTATTATATTTCTTTTGGATAAACTATTGAATGAATATTATAAAGGGATAAAAATAATAAAACACGCACACACATGGAAAATATATTTTTTTCTTAATTGTTTATTTAATTTTTCTCACCCAAATTATGGCACATGTTGTAGGAAGAATAAGAAGCTTCTAGAGACTTCTCTACCACCCTGCATGTAACTCCTCCCACTAAGTCTAATCAATTTGCATGAAGGCCAAAATTGGGAAAGAAACTCTTTTTTTTAGTTAAAAATTTAGGTAGTGGAATAGAGGGATTTTTCTTATAAAAGATATACAAGTTTTCAAAAAAGGGAGTTGGTTATTCCATAAAGAAATTCTTCTCTCAAGTAATCTTTTTCTTTGGTAGTCATATTTCATTTTGAAAATAGCTAAGATTTTCTTTGGAGGAATTCTTTCAAGTTTGAAGATCAAGGGAGGTTGATTGAAGGGTTCATAGGGGATTCTTCATTTGCAAGTTTCCAGGTTTTTCTTCTTATTTAGTTTTATTTTGAATCATGCATTTTTACTTTTGCTATGAATTTAATTAGATCAATCTTGGTTTAATACATTACTGAAATTAGTTTGAAATCTATTTTCAATTCCTTACCGTAAATTGGATTTTGTTGTGGATTAGTTTGAAGAATTTAAATATTGTCTTTCAATATATTGGATTTTTGTTAGATTGAAGAATTAAAATCTTGTTTCTTATCTAATTGTTGTATATTAGATTAATCTTATTTTATATGCACACTGTGAATTAAATTTAAAGAATAAAATCTTACTTTTTTTCTTGCTATGGATGAATCAAATCTTCCTGTAGGAATAAGTTAGCTTCCTTGCAAATCTTAGTATACTTGTTATTCTTGTTGTCTCTATAAAATTTAGATTGAAAAATGGATTGTAAATACACCTTATGAGCTTGCATTTACCAGCATAATCATCTATCTTTCATTTGTACATGGCTGGAAATGATTTATTTTCTCTGGATTATTTATCTCTGTGAGGAAGAAAAATATAAGTTTATCTCTGTAAATTTTAGATTAAAAATTAGATTAAAATACATTCCCTAGCATAAGCATCTATCTTTTCATTTTCCTAGATTGTTTTATCTCTGTGAACAACTCTCTGGGTTATTCACTCCTGTGAATGAACTCTTATTGTTTTATCCTTATTGTTTAAAAATCTACTCTCTATGTCTAATTAAATTAAATTAAACAGTTATTTGATTTCCTATATTATTCATGTTTTATTTTTTATAAGTCAATACTCCTTTGTTATATAAGTTATACATACATACATACATACATACATACACACACACATACATACATACATACATACATATATATATATATATATATATATATATATATATATATATATATATATATATATATATATATAATTTGTTTCGAATAAAAGAAAGAAAAAAGAGAAGGCAAAATGCATATTAACGCTGATGATTAATGGCGATCAAAGCTAATAACTCTGCATGGTGTAACGGACGGTCATTGTAACCGTCAGGGAGGGACAACAGCACCCCCCATTGCCCTACGGTCACTATTACGGTAGTGATCCGCAGGGGAGTTGGGGGGCCCGCGGAGTCCCCTCAACCCCTACGGGCCTACGCATGCAGGACCGCAGGGGGTGATGGGACCTGTGGTCCCCATCCCCTATTTCAGCCCATTTACTTTTTAAACAATGCATTTTTTACATATCATTACACTTGGAAATTGTGATCGGTTTTTTTATAATTTTAATTAAAATTTAAGTTAATTTTATTTTTATATAATTTTTTAAAAAAAAATATATAATCATTTTAATTAAAGCTAATCTTCATAATTGCGTAGTTAAATTTTAAAGTTAATAAATTAGTAAGAGATTGGAATCATAAAATTATTATTGTCTCAATCCCCTTAGGGATTTATTAGATTATTTGATCAATAACTTTTGACTCACTTAAAAACAAATAAGTCGTATTATTTCAATTTGATCCAAAATTTCAAAAAGTATAAACTAATTGCCAATAATTCTATAAATTATTCTCATGATAGGAGTAAACAGGTCTTCATTTTGTATGCAAATAACGCTACTTTTGCATTGCATTTATATTAATTCGCATTCATTATCTTCATGCAATTGCATGTAAGTTCACAATTATCATTATCATGCCAATACATGTATTAATTTGTTTAGTTGTAGAAAAATGGTATTTCTCATTTTCAAATAGTATTTAAGTGTCACTAAAGTTCGTAAAGTTTAAAGTTATGTACATTCATTTCATAATTATATTCAAGCATGATGTTTTCATAAGCTCTTAGTTTAGAAACTAATCAAAGGAAGTTGGAAAACCAAATTTAGCAGCGTTCGGTATATACGGTGCCTCTGGGTCATGCTTATGGGTAATACCGTCGTGTTGAACTACTACACTTAATGCCTAATAAAGCTGCATCAATGACGCCTATGGCATCGTCCCTATAAATCGTCGGGGAGTAATAAGGGACACTTGGAAGTTAAAATCCAAGGGGCAGGTAATCCCCCTTGGATCGATAATCTAATAAGATAACTTGAAAATGATTTCACATCCGTTGAGATAAACCATAGTAAACCCCTTTTAGGGATGGCTAAGTTAAATGCTTTTATGAAATTGATTTCTTTTTATCTTGAAGAGATATCGGTGATTTGCGATTTGGTCAAGGGTGACGCTCATGATAAGAATTAGGATCTAGTTATTTTAGGCCACAAGCAATAGGCCATCTTGAGCCTTGCTTAAGCGCTACCATTGTGGGTAGCAACTGCAGAGAAACTGTCTGGGACATTGACCCTAGAAAGGGTTGCATACCCACAAATCAGTTTACATCAAACCATAGAATAGAAAGTACAACTACATACTTTATGCCTTGATCTCGTGCCGAAGCGGGTATGTAGGTAGTCTTGGGATGGAATTGTCCCTCATACTCAGGCGTTCATGGGTGGGGTTTGGGCTTGGTTGAGTAAGAATCCTATTTGTAAGATAATATAATTAAATTGGAAAAAGAAATTCAATGCATACTCAAAAGGAATCCCGTATGGATTTGCTTGACTTCTTGAGGCTTTAAGCCAAATTTGGAGGTGAAAATCAAGCTTGTATTATTTAATTACTCCTAAGGACGGCGTCCTCGGTGCACTTCTATTAGAAGAGTGTAGTACTTAGTGAGTGGCTCATGACCCGAATGGTCCCAATGAGTCTAAGTCTCTGGCCAGAGCATCTCCTATCCCGTTTGGATAGATGCCTACCCCGTATGGGTAGATGCCTATCCCGTTTGGATAGATGCCTAACCCATATGGGTAGATGCCTATCCCATATTGGATAGATGGAATCTTATGTCCCATATGGACAATTGCCTAACCCGTATGGTTAGATGTTCATCCTGGATGGATGCCCAAAGTATGTAATTGAATAAAACATAATGATTAAATTAAACACACAAAAAAAATGAATACTCAATTTTGTTGAATCAATCATGGTGGGTTATTACATGTGGCATTAGAGAAAAGGTTCAAATCTAGGCCTTGTGTTCACTTCAATTTATTCAACTAAGGGAATCTTTTGCAATGATAGAAATTAAATTTTAAAATCCTAAACCAAGAAATAACTACATAATTTAACTTTCAGGTAAAAACCTAGAATGGCAAGAGGAAGAGGAAGAGGAAGAGGAAGAGGAAGAGGAAGGGGTAATGGAAGACGTAATAGGAGTCAAAGGGAAGAAAACCATGAGGAAAACCATGAGGAAAACCATGAAGAAAACCATGAAGAAAACCATGAGGAAGACCATGAAGAGGATCGACACAATCCAAGAAATAATAGAGATGGGGTCCAAGCTATAATTGATCTTCTAACCGAACAAAGAGATAAAATCAACTTTCTAGAACAATTAATGCAGGACCTTAGGGAAAAGCAGAACGACTTTGAAAATAGAAGTGGTATAAAAAATGGAAACCCTGGTAGCAATCAAGGGAATATGGTGGGTAATAGAAAGGAAAATAACATATTGGAACTCTCCAAGGACTTAAAGAAAATCACCCCTCCTAAGTTCGATGGGAGGCAAATTGGTGAAGGGGCTGAGAATTGGCTAAATGAAATGGAAAAATATTTTGAGCTAAGAGATTTTAGCGAAAAAACCAAGGCCTTATGCGGTTCCTATCAACTCATAGGGGAGGTAGCCAGTTGGTGGACCAACACCAAGGAACAAAATGGGTATAGCAAGGATACGGTCACACGGGATCAATTTGTTCACCACTTCCGAGATAGGTGGCTCCCTCAATTGTTCTTCGATGAGAAGGTGACAGAATTCCATAATCTACATCAAGGGTCCCTATTCGTTCAACAATATTGGGATAAGTTTTCCAAGTTGCTTAAATATGTACCTATGTACCAGAAAGATGAACAAGGTCAAGCAAGGAAGTTCATTTTGGGGCTAAATACCAACATAGGGGCAGAGGTTGACATGCATGGACCCAGAAACATGAATGAAGTACTTGAAAAGTCCCTAAGGCAAGAGAGGAAGATTCAAACACTAGCAAGGTGGAACTATAATGGGAACCACTCATTTAAAAGGAAGCAAGAATTCAATGGAAACACTAATTTCAACATGGGTCAAAGGAATAATTCTTCCGAAAGAAGACCACCTCCTAATCAATATTAGAGGAATGGAAATGATAATAACAGGGGCAATAATAACAGAGGCAATAATAGCAGAGGCAACTATAACAGGAATGACTAGCAGAACAGGATAACTTATCCACCCAGGGCCAATGAAACAAGGAATGATCCCCCTAGAAATCAAGGTAGGAGGGGTCCTCCAGGTGGATGCTTCATGTGTGGGGGAAACCATTTTGCTAGAGAGTGCCCCAGGATGCAAGGACAAATTAGGGACAATCAACCCCAACAAGGGCCCCAACAAAGGACTCATGCAGCAGTTGGGAACTGAAGAGGAAGATACCAGAATGTTCCCGTGGGAACTCCAGGTACACTATTTGAACAACCAATATCAATTCTAATTGACACTGGATCATCTGAATGTTTCATCTCACCTGAATTAGTAAACAAATATGCATTAAAAGTTAATCAAAGGGAGTCATCATGGATGGTTCAATATGGGGATAAGGCAACTAGGGAAGTAACTAAGTGTTTGTCGGGGGCAAGGGTACAATTTCCTGAGTTCGAAACAAGGGTAGATCTCTATGTGGCACCCTTAGGGTTATATGATATAATTATTGGAATGAGTTGGTTAACAGACCATCAAGCTAATGTAGATTTCTATAACAAAGTTGTTGAAAGTTTGGATGATGGGGGGAATAGGGTCAAAATCCAAGGAAAGTTTAAACCCATTAATATAGAAACCATCTCAGCAATGCAATTAAAGAAGGAAAGGAGAAGAGGAGGCCAAATCTATATGGTTGAAATTGATGAAGGAAAGGAGGAAAATACACCAACATTTGAAAATACCCCTTTCTTAAAGGAATTTAAGGATGTTTTTCCAGAAGAATTACCCGGTTTACCCGCTAAGAGGAAGTTTGATTTTTCTATCGAAGTACTCCCAGGAGCTGAACCAGTATCAAGGGCACCTTACTAGATGAACACAACTAAATTACAAGAGCTCAAAATGAAATTAGAGGAACTCTTAGCTAAGGGATTAATAAGGCCAAGTGAATCACCATGGGGAGCGCCAGTCTTATTTGTTAAGAAGAAGGATGGAACCTTAAGGTTATGCATCGACTATAGGATGTTGAACAAAGTCACAATAAAGAATAGGTATCCCTTACCTTGCATAGAGGATCTTTTTGACCAAATGAAAGAAGTGGCATTTTTCTCAAAGATAGAACTCCGGTCAGGGTACCATCAACTCAAAATTAAAGAGGAAGACATTCGGAAAATAGCTTTCAGGACTAGATATGGGCATTATGAATTCACAGTAGTTCCTTTTGGTGTAACTAATGCCCCAGCTGCATTTATGAACCTAATGAATAGTGTACTCCATGACTACTTGGATAAAATTGTTTTGGTATTTCTGGATGACATATTGATTTACTCTAGAAATGAAGAGGAACATTTAGTACACCTACAAATTGTTTTGCAAAGGTTGAGAGAACATAAGTTATATGGGAAATTGTCCAAATGCGCCTTCTTTGAGGAAAAGATCCACTACCTTGGGCATATAATATCAAAGGAAGGAATAGAAGTCGATCCAGATAAAATAAAGGCAATAGTAGAATGGCCAATCCCTAAGAATGTTTCAAAGGTAAGAAGCTTTATGGGGCTAGCAAGTTACTATAGGAGGTTTGTGGAAGGATTCTTTAAGATAGCAAACCCCAGCACCTCATTACAAAGGAAGGGCAAAAGTTGTGTGGACTGAGCAAAGTGATAAGGCATTCCAAATCTTGAAGGGAAAACTAACTTTAGCACCCATTCTAAAGGTACCAGATCCAAATGGACACTTCACAGTCGTAATTGATGCTTCTATTGAAGGGTTAGGAGGAGTACTTGTCCAAAATGAAGGGGTAGTAGCCTACAAATCCAAAAAGATAAAGACTCATGAAGTCAATTATGCACCCCACGACTTAGAGTTGGCAGCAATTGTGCATGCCCTGCAAAAATGGAGACACTTCTTACTAGGGAATCCCTTTGAGCTAAATTTAGATAACCAAGGACTAAAATACATCTTTACCCAACCTCACTTAAATGCCAGACAAAGAAGGTGTTTAGATTTTCTAAGTGAATATGATTTTTAAATTGAATATATTAAGGGGAAGGAAAATAGGGTGGTAGATGCCTTAAGTAGGAGGAGACACTTGATGTCTATAACAACATTCAAAACTTCTTTCAAAAGGCAAGTAATGGATGAGCAGGGTCATGACCCATGGTATGAGCAAGTCAAATTGACTTTAGAACACAACCCAATGGATCCTAAGGTTGAAGGGTATACATTACATGAAGAAGGGTTGCTCAGATACAACAATAGAATCTATATTCCAAATTCAGGAGACTTAAGGGAAGTAGTCCTGTGAGAGGCTCACAATGCCCCTTATTCAGGGCACCCAGGAGTTAACAAACTTAATGCAAATCTAAAGAAGCTATACTTTTGGCAAGGGATGAAGAATGACATTGCCAAGTATGTGGCTAAATGTTTGGAGTGTCAAAGAGTAAAGGCAGAACATAAACATCCAGCTGGATTGTTACAATTGCACGATGTACCTCAACACAAGTGGCAAGTTATTAGCATGGATTTTATGCAAGGGTTACCCATGTCACCTTCTAGGAATGATGCAATAATGGTGGTAATTGAAAAACTCACTAAGGTGGCACAATTTCTACCAGGGAATCTAACGGATGATGCACCTACCTTGGCTAGGTGCTTTGTTAAGGAAATATTTAGGTTGCATGGAATACTAGAGAAAATCATATCAGATAGAGATGCTAGATTCACTTCAAGGTTTTGGACCACTCTTCAATCAGCTCTAGGAACTCAACTAAATTTTAGCACCGGGCATACCATCCTGAAATTGACGATCAGACAAAAAGGACAAATCAGATTATGGAAAACCTACTTCGCATGTATTGTATGGACCAATAGAGGAAATGGGAAGAATACCTACCTCTAGTAGAATTTTCTTATAATAATACATATCAAACATCTTTGGGAATGGCACCTTTTGAAGCCTTGTATGGTAGACCATGTCGAACACCTTTGAGTTGGGATAGTCTTGAAGATAGAGTGATTGTTGGACAAGATATGTTGAAAGAGATGGAGAGGAAAACCAAGGAAATTAGACAAAGATTGAAGGCAGCCTCAGATAGGCAGAAAAGTTATGTAGACAAAAATAGAACACCAAGGGAGTTTGAGGTAGGAGAGAAAGTCTTCCTAAGGGTTAGGCCACACAAGAGTTCTATAAGATTTGGGAAGAAGACTAAGCTTGCACCTCGCTATGTTGGACCCTTTGAAATATTGGGAAGGATTAATCTAGTTGCATACCGGTTGGCCTTACCTCCCCAATTCAGCCGAATCCATGATGTCTTCCATGTATCTCTTCTTAAAAAGTATGTACCTGATGAGAAACACATTTTGAATTGGGATGCTTTACAAGTCTAGGAAATGGGAGGAATAATGATAGAGCCATTCAAAATCTTGGAGAGGTGCCAGTGCCAGTTGCGCAATAGAGAGGTTGATGAGTGCAAAGTGCAATGGGACCAATATGATGAAAAGAATGCCACGTGGGAAGATACTAAGGAGATGCAATAGTTGTTTCCTTTTTTGTTTTAAACATAAACTATAAACTCTTTTGAATGCATTTAATAAGTGCATCGGGACGATGCACAAATTAAGGGGGGGAGGATGTCACAACCCTCCTTTATCACCTTTGGATTTAAAATACAAACTCTATTATATTTCTTTTGGATAAACTATTGAATGAATATTATAAAGGGATAAAAATAATAAAACACACACACACATGGAAAATATACTTTTTTCTTAATTGTTTATTTAATTTTCCACACTCAAATTATGGCACATGTTGTAGGAAGAATAAGAAGCTTCTAGAGGCTTCTCCACCACCCTGCATGTAGCTCCTCCCACTAAGTCTAATCAATTTGCATGAAGGCCAAAATTGGGAAAGAATCTCTTTTTTTTAATTAAAAATTTAGGTAGTGGAATAGAGGGATTTTTCTTATAAAAGATATACAAGTTTTCAAAAGAGGGAGTTAGTTATTCCATAAAGAAATTATTCTCTCAAGTAATCTTTTTCTTTGGTAGTCATATTTCATTTTGAAAATAGCTAAGATTTTCTTTGGAGGAATTCTTTCAAGTTTGAAGATCAAGGGAGGTTGATTGAAGGATTCATAGGGGATTCTTCATTTGCAAGTTTCCAGGTTTTTCTTCTTATTTAGTTTTTTTTTGAACCATGCATTTTTACTTTTGCTATGAATTAAATTAGATCAATCTTGGTTTAATACATTGCTGAAATTAGTTTGAAATCTGTTTTCAATTCCTTACTGTAAATTGGATTTTGTTGTGGATTAGTTTGAAGAATTAAAATATTGTCTTTCAGTAGATTGGATTTTTGTTAGTTTGAAGAATTAAAATCTTCTTTCTTATCTAATTGTTGTATATTAGATTAATCTTATTTTATATGCACACTGTGAACTAAATTTAAAGAATAAAATCTTACTTTTTTTCTTGCTATGGACGAATCAAATCTTCCTGTAGGAATAAGTTAGCTTCCTTGCAAATCTCAGTATACTTGTTATTCTGGTTGTCTCTGTAAATTTTAGATTGAAAAATGGATTGTAAATATACCTTATGAGCTTGCATTTACTAGCATAATCATCTATCTTTCATTTGTACATGGCTGGAAACGATTTATTTTCTCTAGATTATCTATCTCTGTGAGGAAGAAAAATATAAGTTTATCTCTGTAAATTTTAGATTGAAAATTAGATTAAAATACATTCCCCAGCATAAGCATCTATCTTTTCATTTCCCTGGATTGTTTTATCTCTGTGAATAACTCTTTGGGTTATTCACTCCTGTGAATGAACTCTTATTATTTTATCCTTATTGTTTAAAAATCTACTCTCTATGTCTAATTAAATTAAATTAAACAGTTATTTGATTTCCTATATTATTCATGTTTTATTTTTCATAAGTCAGTACTCCTTTGTTATATAAATTATATAAATATACATATACATACATACATACATATATATATATATATATATATATATATATAATTCGTTTGGAATAAAAGAAAAAAAAAAAGAGAAGGCGAAATGCATATTAATGTCGATGATTAATGGTGGTCAAAGCTAATAACTCTACATGGTGTAACAGACGGTCATTGTAACCGTCGGGGAGGGACAGCGGTACCCCCCACTGCCCTACGGTCACTGTTACGGTAGTGATCCGCAAGGGAGTGGGGGGGCCCGCGGAGTCCCCTCAACCCCTACGAGCCTGCGCATGCAGGACTGCAGGGGGTGATGGGACCCGCAATCCCCATCCCCTATTTCAGCCCATTTACTATTTAAACAATGCATTTTTTATATATCATTGCACTTGGAAATTGCGATCGGTTTTTTTTATAATTTTAATTAAAATTTAAGTTAATTTTATTTTTATATAATTATTTTTAAAAAAAATATATAATCATTTTAATTAAAGTTAATCTTCATAATTGTGTAGTTAAATTTTAAAGTTAATAAACTAGTAATAGATTGGAATCATAAAATTATTATTGTCTCAATCCCCTTAGGGATTTATTGGATTATTTGATCAATAACTTTTGACTCACTTAAAAACAAATAAGTCTTATTATTTTGATTTGATCCAAAATTTCAAAAAGTATAAACTAATTGCCAATAACTCTATAAATTATTCTCACAATAGGAGTAAACACTTCTTCATTTTGTATGCAAATGACGCTACTTTTGCATTGCATTTATATTAATTCGCATTCATTATCTTCATGCAATTGCACGTAAGTTCAGAATTATCATTATCATGCCAATACATGTATTAATTTGTTTAGTTGTAGATAAATGGTATTTCTCGTTTTCAAATAGTATTTAAGTGTCACTAAAGTTCACAAAGTTTAAAGTTATGTACATTCATTTCATAATTATATTCAAGCATGATGTTTTCATAAGCTCTTAGTTTAGAAACTAATCAAAGGAAGTTGGAAAACCAAAACTAGCAGTGTTCGGTATATACGGTGCCTCTGGGTCACGCTTATGGGTAATACCGTCGTGTTGAACTACTGCACTTAATGCCTAATAAAGTTGCATCAACGACGTATGTGGCATTGTCCCTATAAATTGTTGAGGAGTAATAAGGGACACTTGGAAGTTAAAATCCAAGGGGCGGGTAATCCCCCTTGGATCGATAATCTAATAAGATAACTTGAAAATGATTTCACATCCATTGAGATAAACCATAGTAAACCCCTTTTAGGGATGGCTAAGTTAAATGCTTTTATGAATTTGATTTCTTTTTATCTTGAAGAGATATCGGTGATTTCCAATTTGGTCAAGGGTGATGCTCATGATAAGAATTAGGATATAGTTATTTTAGGCCACAAGCAATAGGCCATCTTGAGCCTTGCTTAAGCGCTACCATCATGGGTAGCAACCACAGAGAAACTATCTGGGACATTGACCCTAGAAAGGGTTGCATACCCACAAATCAGTTTACATCAAACCATAGAATAGAAAATAGAACTACATACTTTACACCTTGATCCCGTGCCGAATTGGGTATGTAGGCAGTCTTGGGATAGAGGTGTCCCTCGTACTCAGGCATTCATGGGTGGGGTCTAGGCTTGGTTGAGTAAGAATCCTATTTGTAAGATAATATAATTAAATTAGAAAAAGAAATTCAATGCATACTCGGAAGGAATCCCGTATGGATTCGCTTGATTTCTCGAGGCTTTAAGCCAAATTCCAAGGCCGAACTCAAGCTTGTATTATTTTATTACTCCTAAGGATGGCAACCTCGGTGCACTTCTGTTAGAAGAGTGTAGTACTTAGTGAGTGGCTCATGACCCGAATGGTCCCGATGAGTCTAAGTCTCTGGCCAAAGCATCTCCTATCTTGTTTGGATTGATGCCTACCCCGTATGGGTAGATGCCTATCCCATATTGTATAGATGGAATCTTATGTCCCATATGGACAATTGCCTAACCTGTATGGTTAGATGCTCATCCCAGATGGATGAATGCCTAATCTTAATGGATGGATGCCCAGAGTATGCAATTGAATAAAACATAATGATTAAATTAAACACACAAAAAAAAGGAATACTCAATTTTGTTGAATCAATCATGGTGGGTTATTACACAAAAGTTATAGAAACTTAACAAAAATGAACACAAATAGCACATTTCATACCACAACATAGTGATTTACGTGGGGGAATCCCTTTTGGGAGGAAAACACCACACTCCAAAAAGCCGCGCAATATATTATTCAGAAATCGACAACATATTATAATATACTTGTAGAGAAAGCTTCTCACACCACTATAACCAATGGAGATCCAGAGGTAATACAACAACCATCTGACCCTGATAATACATCATAGTGCATAGTCATAATACAATGCGCTGATAATGTAGGGTGCCTTCTAGGGAAAGCAAAGCATGTGTCTGATATTCACCGTTAGATCTATGACCCAATGATAAATGGTCAACATTTACAATGATAAGTTATACATAAAACACAAATTTTTCAGCTATCAAGCACTTTAGAAGCGCTTCCGCAACACACAAAATGCACTAGCAGTAAAAACCGAGCATCCCTTATCCAACACTCTAAACACACTTAGACACTTGTCTTTTATTTAGCCATCTAAGTACACCAGGCACTCCAAATGCACTGCTCCAGTATTTAGCACTCTGAACGCATCAGTACAATTTTCATTATTATTGCAAGGTGGAGTCACCACTTGTCGAACACCTTGCAAGAGCCACGAAAGGGGTCCCAACATCATTACATCTAATCAGTAGGGGTCGAGGCGTGAACACCATCTAAACTTCTCTATGCTCACAACCTTAGTTAAAGAATCTGCAACATTTATCAAATTATCCGCCTTAACCAACTTCACCCTATCATCCTCAAGCATATTTCTAAAAAATATATATACTGAACACCAATGTGCTTGGTTTGTGAATGACATTTCGGGTTCTTATCCATGTAGATCACACTTTGACTATCACAATTAATAGTCCCCACACCTTGTTTCATTTCAATGTCTGGACACAACCTCTTAAGCCAAATGGCTGCTTTACAAGCATGAGTAGCTATCACATACTCTTCTTCAGTAGTTTACAAATCAACCACAACATATCGGTTGGTCATCCAACTAATTGCACCACCAAATAAAGTAAACACATAAGCACTGGTTGATCCTCTTCTATCAGCATCACATGCCGAGTCTGAATCCACATAACCCTGAACATCGATAGAAATCTCGTCTCCTATCAAATTACCATGATAAAACAAAGAATATATTGAGGTACCGTTAAAATATCTGAAGACCCTTTTAATTGCATCCCGAGGAATTCTACCTCAATTAGACATGTATCCATCGCAAACTCCCACTGCTTGGGCAATGTTTGGTCTAGTGCAGACCATACCATACATCAAACTTCCAACTGCACTCTAGTAAGGCACCTTGCTCATTTATTCCATCTCTGATGGGGATGTAGGACAATATGAAACAGATAATTTTTTTCCAACTGTAAAAGGAACACATAATGGTCTGCAATATTGCATGTTGAACCTCTATGAAATTGAATTCACCTAGCTTCTCTGGCCTAGCCACAGCTTTCTGCTCACCCTATCGAGCTTCTAATCTACATCCCAAGAATGTGTTTCATCGCACCAAGATCTTTCATTTCACATTTGGAAGCAAGCTGAGACCCTAGTTATGAAATCATGCCTTTCCCTTTACCAATGAATAACATATAAGCAACATGTAATGAAATGCATAGGAAATGATGACCATCATATTTTTAATAAACACAATGCTTTTCTTTAGAACGCTCGAATCCCAAGCTCGACACACATGTACCAATTTTTTGGTACCACATCCTACAACTCTATTTGAGGCTATACAAAGATTTCTTCAATTTGCAAACCAAGTTACTTTTACCTTTTACCACATAGTGCTTTGACTCTATCATATCAATATCCCCCTCCAAATCACCATGAAGGAAAACAATTTTCAAGTTAATTTTCTCAACTTGTAAATCATAAACAACAATAATAGAAAGTGAAAATATAATGGATGACATTTTCGCAACATCAGAAAATATCATAATCAACACCCTCAACCTAAGAGTAGCCTTTTGCAACCAAATTTTCTTTATACTTCTCAATAGCTCCATCTGAACCAATCGTTTTCTTGAACACCCATTTACTACCAACAAGTTTTTGTCCTTTGGGAAATGGTACGATATCCCATGTACCATTCTTATTTAAAGCTATCATTAAATCAAGATAGAAAACGTCATTTTAGCTACTCATCAATAAATTTTAAGATATCCTAATTAATGTGTCTCCAAACCATTTTACACACTCGGTTCCTACTTTTAAAAATTAAACAGTTTGATTATTATAAACACAAAATGTATAAGAAAAGAACATACCTATAGAATTTTCATCATTTAAAATTTAAAATACAATCATTACTCAAATTGGAAAAGTATTTTAAATTAAAGATTAAATTCTTGTATGAAATATTATCGACAATAACTTCACATAACATATGGTGCTATTAATGGCTAGTTAATGCTACCTGTGGGCTATTTGCATACAAGGTTAGCTCCCTTGTTTTGTTGCTTTATATATCAAAAACATATAATTTATGAAAATAAGGAAATTAATAATCTATTATTAACAAACCTAAAGTGAAGATGGCTGCATCTCTTCCTACTCAAGGAATCTTTTCAAATTTTGAAAGGGTTTCATTTCTGGGCATTGCTGGGAATTCCTCCGTCGTTCCTCCCGCAGGGGATTTGGGGGGGCTGTGTGGTAAGGGATCTCTCTCCTCCATCCCTTCTGCAAAAAATGACACTCCACGTGCCTCCGGTAAGGGTGTTTCCTCCTATCCCTAGGCTTCTGGTTCTTCGTAGGGGGTAAGGGATTCTGGCTTGTTGCAGAACGAGGTGTCTATTGGGCAGGGTGCCCAGAGGTCCAAGTTTGGCAGACAACAGTTTGAAGGGTTCATCCCTCTTGCTAATACCATATCTGTTAATTTGAAAGATGACATGATAGAGGAAATCGCTTATAATTCATCTATTCTCTCCCTGCATGGTGTGATATGTCAGTTTTGAGGTTTATGGCCTTCCCTCCCTCAGTCGCACTAATGGATCTCAAATCAATGGGAGCCCCTGATTACAGGTAAATTTCATATCTTCCCCATGGCTAAGGGGTTTTTTGTTGCTAAGTTTGATAATGCTCAAGATAGAACCAAAATCTTGTGTGATCATTTTTTATAGCTAGGAGGACAAATCTCTAATTTTAACCCTTCTCTTGAAATGTTTAATAAGAATCCGACTTGGGTTAGGTTACCTAGTCTCCCTCTTCATCTATGGAATGACTCTATTTTAGAGGAAGTGGGTAAAGCCCTTTGAGATTTTTTGATGGTGGATGATGAATCCTATGATGTTTTCCACTCCACCTTTGCCTACATATTGGTTGATATGGATGTTTCAAAAGAGTTGTGTGCTGATATTTTACTTGATTCCTCTAAGGGTTCATGGATCCAACCTTTGGACTATGAAGGGATTCCCTATCGATGCAAAATGTGATTCAAAACTGGTCATGTAGTTGCTCAATGTGGCTTTGAGTCAAAGGCTATGATGGCCACTTGGTGGAAAGACACTTCTCTTTAGCATTATACAATTAAGAAGAAATAAAATCAACTTAGGAGCTTTTCAGAGGTGGTTGCTAGGGAACCACAGGATCTTGGGGCTTCCTCTCTGGATGTCACTTTGCTTGAGTCTCCTACTAAAACCCCTAATGTGAGATTGAATGAGCCTAAAGTGGCTAATTCTGGCAATTGCACTTCGGCTCCTAATTCTAGTGGCCTTTCTGACAAGGCCATCTTGGCAGGGAAGAATACAAAGGATTATTCTAGGATTGTGGCTGCTAGCTTTCAGTCACATAATAATGGTGGGCTGGACTGGCAAGATGTGGCAGCGCAACTGGAAGAGGGCTAGATTTTTGTTAAGGGAAAGAAAGCGAAGTGCTCTAAGCCTCCTTTTGACGCGACTCTCCACTCCCACAAGAGTTTCAGGTCCCTTCAAAACCTGTTTTTCCTTTAATAAAAATTGAAATTAATAATTTAATTTCGAATTTTGAAGATTTCGATTCATATATTTTTAAATTATTTGTAGATATTTTTATGACACTATAATAAATAAATAACATTGCAAGACTTTATCATGACGGGCTTCTATTGTTGCCAATCCGTTGAAGCTTTACCATGAAATGTTATGTCTAGGTCTAGAAGAACTCGCATAAATACATTGAGGAAATTTTCCATGCAATCTTATATCTAGGACTAGAAGTTCTCGTATAAATCCATCATTTGGCTGTGCACGACAAGGAACTCCCTTCGATTAGTTCCATGTTTCTACAAGAGATTGATGTCCGAAAGAGTGCATAGTGAGCTTTTTATCACACTATGTTCAAACAACAAAATTCTAAATGAGTGAGAAAAAAAAAACTTATTGGACTATAATAATGGTGCACTATGCCAGCAGAAATAGCCGTGCAAACAAATATGAAGCGACTCTGCTCGTAAGCCTTCTAATGCAACTATATACGATATATCTAATCATGAAACAAATTTTTTTGTATAAAATACAAGAAAATTGGTATACATTTTTAAAAACGTAGGACATACATCTTCCTATTGAAGTATATCTAAGTGGCACTGCTGCCATTGACAAATAGTGGAACCCTCCCTATTATCATTATCGGTATGAGATATTATGCATGTCTTGTTTTTAAGTGACACTAACACTGTTGCGATTGAGATCTTGATATTCCATTTAGCAGTATAAAGTGGGATTGGCGATAAGATATTCCTCCACCTGCTTGAACAAACCAATGTTGTTGGCCTCGATCTACTCAATTTTGGCTTCATCGTGGGAAACACTAGGGAGGCTATCATAGTTGCAAGTAAATGTTGTGATGCATCTACCCCTGATTTGGGGGTGTATTTAATCTTGTGCCTTACTAATGCCACTTTTTCCCCCAACATTCCTCCTTCCACAAGGTTGTAACCGTAAACCAGGTTGGCTTCATCAACTAAGTCCACTTTCTCTTTCATATAGTTAAAATCCTTGGTGGCTGCAATAACAATTACAATTTCATATTGTATTATTAGTAACAAACAATGTCTCTGTTTCAAAACTTGATCGAAAAACAATATCTTTGGGTGTTAAAATGAGACGTACAACTTAAACATGATGCAAACCAAAATGTTACTTACCAGCAATGAAATTAACATATCGAATCGTGCCAACTCCTCCATCACCTTGAATAAGTGTGATGCCTGAAATTAGGCCTAGTGCTTGCTTTGCCAATAGCAGATTTGACAAATTGCCTCCTATGTCATTCCTCCTTTAGGTGTCCCTTTCCTACCCAATCATCACTAATGCCTACTTATCATAATGTCCCACCACCTTATTCTTATTCCATGCCTTCTTTCAACAACATCACACCACCTTCTCAATCACCTATGTCTAACATCAATTCTTCTACCGAAATGACAATTAATAATCTTGCTCAAACCGTGTCTTACTCACAACAACAAATTGCTTCTATAAGAAAATCCAAGTTTAGTGTGCCTACCTTTGATGTGGTGAGCCCACTTTATCTTGATATTGTTAAAGTCGTGCCACCTAAACATGCGGAGATCCCCCAGTTGGAACTCTATAATAGAAAAGGTGATCCTCTTATGCATGTCAAAACATTTCAAACCTTGTGTATTGATTCTGCTTATGATCAATGATTGCTTGCAAAATTATTTACAAGAACACTAAGAGATAAGGCCTTACAATGGTATTGCTCTTTGCCTTATTATTCTATCACTTCCTTGAAAAAACTAGCAAATGCTTTCATCCAACAATTTCAAAATAACATTGGTCCTAAAATCACTTTGACTAATTTAATGCATTGTAAACAAGGTGTTAAAGAAAAAGTGACTAATTTCATTGGTAGATATAAGCATTTGTGTGCTCAAATTTCTTTTCACATACCTAATAATTATATTCAAAGAATTTTCATTTCTAATTTACAAAAAGATATCAAGGAAAAGCTTCTTTTGTCTGAGTTTACTTCCTTTTTGCAGTTGTGCACAACACTCCACAATTATCAACTGGTTATGAGTCAAATGGAGCAATCCACTCCTATGGCTTTGAGTGATAAGGGGGAGAGTGTTCAAGAACCATTTGTGAAGTTCAAACCAACAAAAAGATTCATCAAGTTCAATGATCCAATCAACAACAACCATGTGAATGCTACAACAGGTGTGCCTTCTATTTCTAATTTTTTTCAAAGAGAAAGACAATTTACTCCTTTGAATTAATCTTTACATTGTATTATGTCGTAGTTGTTGCACATAAATGTTAACAAACTTTCTCCTATAAAACAAATTGATCTTTCCAAACTTTCATCTCCTTATTTTGATAACAATTCCTTTTGCCAATTTCATCGTCAACCTAGTCATGATACTGAGAAAAGTTTTGCATTGAAAAATAAGGATCAAGACTTAATTGATAATAATACTATATCCATGGCAAGTGTGAATGATAAAGGGAATAAATCAGTTGCTCCCCCTAATCAAAATCTTAAGATTTTCACTGGTCCCTTGCCATCTCATACCTCTAACGTTATCAAGATTGTGCCTAATTCTCTCACTTCTGAAGAATTCACCTCTATGGCTCCAAAATTGATTAATATGGTAGAAACACAAGATACGCCTAAGGATCCTTGTATTACATTTGACCCTAGTGAAACCATTAGACCACCTAATGACCCTTTATACATAGTTGTGAAGGTTAAGGATATCCCTTGCCATGGTGCCCTGATTGATCCCTCTTGCATGGTTAATGTCATAACTAAAAAGTATCTTTTTACTTTACGATTACATAAAATAATATATAATACTTCTAATGTGGTTGTAAAGTTATTTGATGGCTTCTCTTGTCCTACCATTGGCTCTATCACCCTTCCTATTGAAGTTCATGCTAAATCCATGGATGTTGACTTTGTTATTGCACCTTCTTCTGAGCAATTTTGTGTGAAGTTGGGATATCCTTAGCTATCTTCCATGAAATCTATTGCTTCTCCAATCCACAAGTGTCTTAAATTTCCTCACAATGGAGAAATCATAACCTTGAACCATAGCTTATTTCTTCCATCCGAAAGAAGCCCCAATGTTCCTATTGATCTCTTTTGGCCTAAACAATTTCAATCTCTTCCATCAAGGAGCGATGTTGTTTTTCACTCTTATCAAAAATGGAAGAACGATATGATCTTATCCTTAAGTCAACCTAGATCTCCAACACTTCACATTCCTATTATTCTTCAAGATGAGGTTCTTCCCCTCTTGGATAGAACCAATCTCCCTCCTTAGGAAAATTGTCTACCTACTCCTATGGATGTGACTTCACCTTCTCTTAAGAAGAACAACAATATTTCTCCTAAGGTAAGACGTATACATCCTCCTCATGATGGACTTGGTCTCCTTCCTACACCTAATATTCTTCCTTTCTATGGTGCAGTTCCACCTCCTTCCTCTTATCGAGACAAGAGGTCTGCTTCTCCTATTGTTCAACCAAAAATAACTCAACCTAAACCTTCCACTATCAAGGAGAGAAACATTCCTACTTTTTCAAGTGTTCCTCCTCCTTCTCAGCCTTCCACCAAGACTCGACAGAATATTTGTGCGAGAGAATGCCAACGAAGACGTCGTGTTAAAGCTCGTGAAGCTATACCTCAAAATATTCAATCTCTGACAGTTGACATGATTCCCTTTTATCCTAAGCAAGATGTTCAACCTACATCTCCAAATAATAAGTTGCATAAAAAATGTGATGGTTTTAATTCTATTCGTGTTCTTGCTCCTCTTTCTCTAAACTTTGATGAAGAAATGGGTTACAATGTTATTCATAATGGCAATACAACTCCTAATTCTTCTGATAGTGAGTATGAGTATGTTGATGTGGACAAACATTTATCAGATGATTTTTCACAAACCCTAATCCTAGCTCCTCGAATCGAAAAAAGTGACTTACAACATTCAAGCATAGTCCTTGTTTGGATCTTGTGATAGCTCCATCGACCATATTCGATGTCGCTCCTCTAGTGTGTTGCTCACCTTCCTGAAATGGTGATCAACAAGATCAAGAGGCTGATCATGTCATGCTAGCTTAGCGATAGTATCACTGTAGATCTTCTCTCTCTCTCTCCTATCTTTCTCTTTTGTGACCATTCTACTATGTGTATCCCCGTTCTTCTATTGTTCCCTTAATGTCTACTTGGGGATGATGCAAAGCATTGAGATCTCTTCTTGGTCTCTTTCATGTTGACTCAAAAGACATCCTCTCTTCCCTTTCTTCTAAGGTAGTTCCCTTCTTTGGGGAATGACGATTATTATGCACTTATACATACATGATATACATGAGTTATCATACAACATACTGACCCTGAGGAAAGAGACACTATCTCATGTTTTGTGTTCATTATCCTTGGATTTATTCCTCGATTGGGGGATAAATCCTTATGATGGTGTGCTCCTTCCTTCTCTCTCTTGGGTGTATCCTACCTTAAAAAGCAATCGCTCCCGATAAGGCACGTGCGATCACTTTAACGTGGGGGCATACACTCTGCTCATACTTTTCTTCTTGTGATACTTAGAATTACTTAGTGAACTTTATTTTTCTTTGTAATCTTTTGTATCCTTGCTTTCATGACTCATAGTGAAGGGAACTTTGCTACTTGCAGTCATGGTTCTCCCCTTCTCGATCTTCCCTTTTACTTTGTCAATCAAAGTTGTAAGATCTTAATTCCACTGAGGGCTTGGTGCATCTTGCCTCCTTGACGCGGTAAAAGTCTTTCAATCTTGTTTCCTTGTACTTTACTGCCAGTATTGGCATACACTTATACTCCCACTAAAGTGGGGGATAAATGTAGTGTCATAAAATTGTGACCCTAGCAATTTTTTATTGCATTGGGGTCCTCACACATGCGAACTCGAATCCTCTAGCCTAATCGGAGACTGAAGATTGCTCAAGTTGCAAAAACAGATTCTTCCTTGGCCTCTACATCACCCCGACCGCATTCTGCTCTGGAGAAAGGGGTAGGATAGGGGAATGGCGCCATTATCTCCCCTTGGATAGAGGCATGGCACCCCTGTCCCTGCCCTATTTTGGGGCAGGACCCTTCCCAAAGCATGCATTATGGGTTATGCCTTGGGCGGGAAACTCCCCCGATGTCAGCCTGTGACAAAATTCAAATCCACCAAACATGTATTTAAGGGGGCATTTGCTCTCTCATTTGCATAAGCTCAATAAGTTGAAGTGGGATAAGTGGGAAATTCATAAGTAATCAAGCATTCAAGCATTCTTTTCCAGCATTGAACATTCTCAAGTCTCCATTCAAGGCTAGGTGTTGCATTCAAGTCAAGGATTCAACCATTGAAGAGGAGATTGATTCCAAAATTCAATTCCACACAAGCACTTCTATCAGCATTGCTACTACAACCTCTCTTGAGGTGATTTACAATTCAATCTTTCATTTACATCTACTTGCAAGTACTTTTTTTCATTAATTGGTTAATTCCAAAACTGGGGTTTGACCTAAAGGCAAACCACCAATCCCAACCCATTTTCCTCTTTTTTCTGTGTGTAGGTTGCAGGTGCGTAGATGTACTTTTGGATTCGGGCTTCGTTTGCAGAGGCGAAAATATCCTTTTCATTTCACAGATTTTTCGGAGGACTGTGTACATTCCCACCATGATCCGGGCAACTTTTCCTCAAACTCGCAGGGCAACTTCATCTCGACATTTTACTATTAGATCTAGGTGCACAACTTCATCCCATATTCCGATCTCAAGTTATAATCAGTTCTTTGTCACTTTTGCACTACATAACTCAATCATTTTCCTTTCTAAATAAAACAAGGAAGAGGGGACCAACTTAAAATTCCTAATTCATTTAGAATTCAATCTACCATCTTTGTGTGGAGAGATTGAATCTAGTGAATCTTCTTCTCCCCCTTCCTAATGTAATGGTGAAAAGTGTTTAAAGGATAATCAATAGTGAAACTCTCATCTCTCTTTGAGGGAAAGGGTAGTTTTCCTCTTGATCTATCACTCACCATTTTCCCAACATTGTAGACTCCTATGAGGTGCTTTGAACCTTACTTGCACACAAGCGCACGAGGTTGGGTGGAACTAATGGCATTCTCACCTTCCTCCCTTACATGGATCACCTAGACAGACTCTAGGGGCTAGTTTTCCATGTCCCTTTTCTCCATGGATCACCTAATTTTAGGGGTGAGATTTCCATGGTTTCCTCTTGTTTTCCATTCTTCTCATGGATCACCAAAGTGTGTATTCATGTCCTCTCTCTCCTTCCTCTCATGAACCCATAGTTTTTGATGGTTCATGGATGATGTCAACTTTTCTCTTTTATGTGATTATTGATGTTTATGTGATGGTATTGGTCTTTGTGTTTCAATTAGCTATTTGAGACATTTGCATCGAGGTCTCTTTGGCTAGTCGGTGTGTGGTCTTGTGTGTTTTGTCTTTTTCGTGTGTCTTTTGTTCTTTGTCTTGTTTTGCTTGGTCTTGTTCTTTTGGTCTTGTATGCCCTTGCATATGTTTGAGTGAGTTAGGATCCTAAGATTGGGGGCTTTGTTCCTCAATATTAGTGCTATCTTATACTCCTTGTGGTATTGCTCTATATCTCTCATCTTCATCTCTCTCTTTCTTCTACTTTACCAGCAGTATTGGCGTAAGCCAAACTCTCGGTAAAGTGAGGGCTACATGTAGTGTCCCAAAATTGTGACCCCTGCAATTTCAACCATATTTTAGGTCCTCACCTAAGTGACTGCATCTCTCTCTCGACCGAGACCTCTTTCTACCCTTTCATCCTGAGTCTCCTCCTATTGTGGCCCAAGATAGGGCAAGAAAGGGGCATGGTGCCCCTGTCCCTCCTAGGATAGAGGCATGGTGCCCCTGTCCCTCCTAGGATAGAGGCGTGGCACCCCTGTCCTCCCTCTTAGGGAGGCCCTAAGATGGGTCTATCCAGCCCCTTTTTCTTAATTTCCTCTTCAAGGATTTACATCTCTCTTTCTCAATCTTCGATGGATGAAAATAAATTCTCTTGGGCATGTATAAAAGGAGATTCAATTCCCTCATTTGATAATAAACTATAGACATGATACATAGGCAAGACAAGGATAATAAGCGAAATTCAAGCAAAAGGTCTAAATCAAGCATTCAAGTCTTCAATCATCCACCAAGTTCTCTTCTTCATGTGTCTTCTTCATTCATCCATTGGAGCAACATTACACCATTCATTTGCAAGCATTTGTGTGTGTTAGGGTTTTGTCTGTGTTACATGCCATTTCATACAATATTTGTGATTACATTCAAGAAGTAAATCAATCATCATCATCAATTGCAGATCTACAAGTTATTTTTTCCATTTACATTTAAGTATTTGCAATTAATTTGTTTCAAGGTTGATTCCTCAACTGGGGTTGACTGAGGCAAACCCCTATCCACAACCTTTCTTCACTTCTTTTCTGTGTGTAGGTTGCAGGTGCACGACTGTAATTACAAGATTGGACTCCATTTACAGAGATGGGACAACCCTTTTCGTCGTGTGGATTTTTCGGAGGACTGTGTGCACTTTCAACACGGTCCTGACAATGTTTCTCCAAATTTGGAAGGTAGATCTGTATCAGTCTCAATATCTCAAATTTGAAATTACATCGTGATCCCAAACCGGTAGCTCCTTGTTTCATTCGTTTTATCTCCTTTTTTTGCATAATCAACAAGTCAACATATCTATTTACAAAAGAGGGCAAATCACTTTCCAACCCTTGAAATCCACTTGGAATTCATATCCTTGTTCCCCTTGGATTTGGAACTAGTGGATTTAAGTCCCTCTTTTCAATGTACAGTTTCTCCCAAGTGAAAATCATCCTAGTGACTTCCTTTCTCTCTTCCAGATGGAGAGTCACTGAAATCTAATTTTCCACTTTACAATATCATTTATACTGAAATTAGAAAAAACAAAATGAAGATATTCTCAACAATACATTTGAAAGGCGATGGAGAACAACGATGACGCTAGGGTTTCAAATGAAGCCGATGTTGTAGTTGCTACCAAGGAAGGAGAGGGAGCCGATGAAAATGATGGATGTGGCCCTTGTTGGGGGGTCATTTCCTAGTGCCTCTCCCTTCTGTTCTCTTTGTGCGTCCCTTTGATGCGATGTGGGGGATGTCTTTTGTGCCTTATTTTTTTGTCTAGACGGGTGTTTTCCCTGTGTTTTATTTTGTGTCTGGTTCTGGGACTGTGAGGGATGTGAGGATTTTCCCCTTTTTTTTTTGGGTGCTCCCCGTGCTCATTTCAGACGATGCGGTGGTGGTTGGTGAAAGGCGAGAGGAACAGGAGAGATGCTAGGATGCTTGTGGCTGAGGATGTCGAAGCTGTGAGAGACTTCTTCCTTTTCCGTGTGGTCTCTTTCTCTGCTCCTGCAGCCGTTGTGGGTGCTTGGAGGTTTGTGCTGATTACAGTCGAGATATTGAGGGTTTCTTCCCTCGTTTTTGGTCTCTATTGCGTGGAGATGGCCCCTGTTTCTAGAAGCTCCGTTTCTAATGCTTTTTTGTGAAGAGCTTTCCTTTTTACTTTGGAGTGTTTGTGGCCCTGGTACCTTCTGGGCCTGTTTTCACCATTGGATCTTGGGTAAGGGGTTTTATTCTTCTTTTGCTCACCCATGGATATCCTATCGAAGTGGTGTTCCTTTTGAGTTTATCTTTTGAAGCAACCCGGAGCTCATGGAAGTGGGTATCATACATATACAATTTTCATGATTTAAAATGTAAAATATAATACATTAGTTGATTTGGAAAAATATTTTAAATTAAAGATAAGTCTTATACTAAGTACTATTGAAAATAACTTCACATAACATATGGTACTGCTAATGTGCTGTTAATGGCTAGGTAATGCTACATATGGTACTGCTAATGTGCTGCAAATACATCACCTCACATGTTAAGTCATCATGGCTTCGACTTTGGGCACGAAGACACTTCCTCGCTTTATATTTCACTGTAGCATTTTTTGCTCAGATTTGGATGATGTTTCACACACACACCTTCTCCCCTATTCATCTTCATTCAGATTTTCTTTTCTCAAATGCTTTTAGTCTTCGTCTCCGCCATTCTATTTCTTGTGCCGGTCCAGGGCTTCCTTTCGGTGGAATCCATGTCTTCTTCCTAAGTGCGGCCTCGTGGCACAGAGGTTTGTTGTAAATGGTGACTTCAGTAGACAGGGCATGCGCTACGTATGCTCTGTTTAATTTTAGAATCATTTGTTGCAAATGGCGACTTCAGCAAATAGGGCATGCGCTATGTATGCTTCCTTTAGTTTTAGAATCAGACTTCCAGTCAACTATTGGGAGTCCCCTATTTTAGAATTATCAGTGTATGGGTGTGGTTATCTATGGATTCCCTCTTTTGAAACCCAAGATTAAAGATCATCTAAAAAAATATCAGCAGCTCAAGGCACTTTCACTCACTTTCACTCATTGGTGGTCTCAGGGCATTCAGCTTACTGGTAATGCAGATCAGACAAGCTAACAAGCTTTGTTCATACAAGTTTTGGAGCCGCTCTTTGCCAGTAGGTTGGTGGGGCGCAAAATTTAAATTTGAATGCTTATGACCCGTGTTATTTCTTGGCGGTAGATCCCAACGGCTATCTCCTTCCTCCAAAATTAAAGTGCTCAATTAACCCTGGGGCTTATGGTGGGTCCGGGTTAGCCTTGCTAACAAACCACTAAATCAAACTTGGCTTCCACAAAAATGGGATTCTTGAAACTCCAGCTGGAGAGCGCCGTCACTCAGTCCTTTTGCATGAGTTGTCTACAGGTTAATCTTTTATCGGCACTTGAGTAGATTTGGCTCGATCTGGACATTTATTCTCCACCACCTTCACGTGAGCCTTTATTGCCCCTCTAATCTTCATAATTACTTGTTGAGTTGTGTGCTCGACTTTCTTGCCGAAGCATCCTCTTCTTGCTTCCTTCTTTCCCTCCTGCAGCTTCTGGTTTTTCTCTTTGGTTTCCCTTCTGGCTTGTCTTTTCCTTCGGCCACCATGTCTTCTGAGCCTCCGTTTGGTTTTATCATGAGTGTTTACCCGAGGCCTACCTCTTGCTTCAGCGCAGACACTCCTATTTCACTCAGTGCCTCCACTTGCCAGGTCTCTTTCAGAAGGATAACGAATTTGAGAATTAAGCATCTCCTTATCCATGTGGACCCTCTAGTTTTACTTGCAGTCAAATTGATACTGGGTAGTGCCCATTTGACCAGGGATGAATACCCATGAGACAACACCAATATCTCCTCTAGATTTGTGGATTCTCTGTTGGACCAGAAGCTACCCAAGCAATCGGTCCGGAATCTCACCAAGGAGCTCTTTCCAGTGGAAATTCTCCAAGAACTTCAAGAAATCTTGAATAAGGCCCTCCATGACTCTGGAGCACCCTGGCCAAGCGATCGGATTCTTTTCAATGCCCACAAAGAGCTTATCAACTACTATCCATTCCTACTTGACCTAAAGGGTAAAGAACTAGATAGACACAGAGTCTTTGCCAGCGTAGGTCTAAGCTATCTCAAGTGGAGATTCTTAGGAGACGACCTAGAGGCTCAAGAAAAAGAAGAGGACCTCTTCTAGTTTGCAAGGATGAATGGAATCCTATCAATGAAAGATGCAAAAGCAAAAACAAAACCTGAGTAGAGTTGCAGAGGTGGTTCAAGCAGAGGTCATAGGAGCACGGGTCGTGGTCGGGGCTGTTCAGCAAACAGAGGTCGTAGTTGACCAAGATTGCAGCCGCTGCAACCCGACCTTCCCACTTCAAGCTAGGCCCTCTTTTGTTGATACTTCAATTTCCCTACCCGATACTTAATCATATATGTGTATATATTTTATTTTGGCTTTATACTTTCATGCTTAAATACTCTGGTTCTGGGTAGTTGGAAATCTGCCATTATCGTTTATAGTCCTTTTTTTTTCTAGACTACTGAATTTAATGATGGCTCTGATAAAATGGCTAAATCATAAGCCTAAAGGTTTCCAACCCTTTCAAGGAACTATGTTGTGTTGGTTTCTCTGAGAACAGATGTTTTTTTGAATGTTATGAAGATCAGCGAGTAATCTTTGTATTTATCCAAAATTAATATAAATTTGGCTCTGCCTTTACCGATCAAAAAAAATATATCAAGGAGTCTCTTTGCATGAATTACATTGGAGAATGGATATATACATTTTGGGAAGTTGGATTTTATATCTTCTGTTGGCTTGTAAGTAAATCATAATGTGTTTTATGAAAATACCATTGATGCTTTCACAAGATGAATCTTCTGCCAAATATATGAAGACTTTTGTAGTTCAACACTGATCTTTTGGGCTCTCAAATCATATGTTGCAGGGTAATGTGCATCCCCCATGATATTCAGCACTTGCTAAGTTGGTCTGCCATTCTCTTTTTCCATCCTTCTACATCATTTCCACGAAGCTTGATAGAAGCAACATATCTTCCACTTGGGTCTAATTTTGAGATGGCAAACTACTTTTCTCCTCTGCTTACTTATCTTTTGCATAAGTTGATGCGCTTCACTCAGTAGATGATGATAGCCATTAAGGGGCATAATACTTATTTGGTGACTTCTCCCAACAATCATACTATAACTAATCACGAAGAAGGTATGTTATAGTCTTACTTCTCATAGTAGTTTTGGTTTGATATTTTCTCCCCAATATCATAATGATAGATGCTCCTTATTTTTGTGTATTTTCTATTATATCAATTTGTATACATGCCTAATGCATTTTGCCAAAACAAACGAAAAATCATGTTTCAATAATCACCTTGGAATGAGTTTTTCATCATTTATTTTTTAAATCTACTAATATTCTTAAAAAATTTAAATTTCAACCACTTTATTTGAGGTATTCACTAAAAGAATTCAAATTGGTTGAATATGATTGACAATAATGTCACAAAAAATATAATAATAATAACTAGACTAATAATTCAATTTTAATTTTTGAAGATTTTGATTCATTCTTTTTTTAATCATTTCTAGTAAGGAATTTACACGAAGGATTTTGTCAATTATAATCCATCCTCTCTTTCAACTCCTTCTAAATCATCTTATGTGTATCCTTATTTGTTTGAAGATATGTATCAAAAATTTAACTATTTGGATGAGAAACAAATCATGTGAGAGTTATATGATGTTGATGTTCTATTGAGAGTATAATGTCTAGTTTTGAATTTTTATATATATTTTACCGCTAATAACATAGGAGGCAATTTATCAAATCTATTTTTTTTGTGAGAGTTAGACCAATAAAGGTCTTAAATAATGCATAGAGGAATGAGAAATACTAAAATGGGTCCTAGAAGAGTGTGAAATTGGGCACCCTAATTAAAGGTGTACAATTTTCAACACTACATTTAGCCCCCACTTTAATGGAGAATGATCTTATGATGATACTCACTGTAAAGTAGAAATGAAGAGATAACGAATATAAGAGAAAGGCAAGCTAGGGATAGGAGAACACTAAATTTTAGTGATGCACAAGCCCCCAAGTATCCTAAATAACCTTCAATATACACAAAGCGAGAAATGCTTGTACTAAAATGAAAGGTTTCGAGTCAACTAGTTGAAGAGACCTCGACATCAAAATGTATCAACTGCTAATATCATTATCGACATGTTACTTGTAAGAGAATAAGTGGACTCATTGTTGTAAGGAAGCTAAGTAGCAGATCGACTTCCTACACAAACCTTGTGAGGGGGGTAATACAATTTTTTTAACAAATCTTTACAACAATTATAAAAACTTAACAAAATTGAAGGTAAATAGAATGCATACCATAACACATTGATTTGTTTGGGGAAATCCTTTTCCAGAGAAAATCCCCACACCAAAATCCAACCAATATATTATTAAAAAATTGGCAATATATTACAATATACTTGTGGAGCAAGCTTCAAATATGTATTACCACCAATTGAGATCCTCAGGTAACTCAACAACTATCACATAATACATCACACTACATAGCCATAATACAATGCCCTTATGATATAGGTTTTCCTTCTAGAGAAAACAAAGCATGCCAGATATCTATCGTTAGATTAATACAGTCTCTCAAGACAAATGGCTTCTTTACAAGAAATGAGTAGCTTTCATATACTCTACTTCAGTAGTGGAAAAAGAAACCACATATTGTCGCTCACTCATGAAACTAATTGCACAACCAAATAAAGAAAACACATAAGCACTCCAGTGGATATTCTGATACCAACATCACTAGCCCAGTCCGAATCCACATAGCCATGAACATCAATGGAAATATTGTCTCCTATCAAATTACCATGCTAACAAAAATAATATTTTGAGGTGCCCTTAAAATATTTGAATACCCTCTGAACTGCATCCCAATGAATTCTACCAGGATTAGACATATATCGAGAAAGAACTCCCACTACTCAGGAAATGTCTAATCTAGTGCACACCATGTAGCACACATCAAACTTCTAGCTGCACTCTAGTAAGGTATTGTACTCATGTCTTCCATCTCTAATGTAGATGTAGGACAATCTAAAATGGATAATTTTATTCCAACTGTAAAAGGAACACTTAATGGTCTATAATCTGGCATGTTGAAGCTCCTTAAAATTGGATTCACATAGTTACTCTGGCCTAGCCATAACTTTCTTTTCACTCTCTTCTAATCTCCATCCCAAGAATGTGTTTTTCCGTACCAAGATATTTCATTTCAAATTTAGCAGTGAGCTAAGACTTTAGTTTTGAAATCATACCTTTCCCTTTAGCAATGAATAACATAGCATCAACATATAATGGAATGCATGGGAAATGATCACCATCAAATTTATAATAAGCATAGTTTTATGATTTAGAATGCTCATATCCCAAACTCAACACAAATGTATGAAATTTTTGGCATCACATTCTAAGACGATGCTAGAGGCCATACAAATACTTCTTCAATTTACGAACCAAATTACTTTTAACTTTTATCATGTACTGCTCTGGTTGCACGTCATATAAATTTCCTCATCGAAATCACCATGAAGGGAATCATTTTATACATGTCCATTTGCTAAAACCTCTAAATCATAAGCAATATCAGTAGAAACAAAAAATCTAATCAATGCCATTTTTTGAATAGGAGAAAATGTCTCACCATAATCAACACCCTCAACCTCAAAGTAACCTTTTGCAACCAACTTTTATTTATACTTCTCAATTCCTCGATCTGAACAAATCTTTTTCTTGAAAATCCACTTACAACCAATGAGATTCCATCCTTCAAGAAATGGTCCAAGATCCCATGTATCATTCTTTTCCAAAGCCGCTATTTCATCATCCATGGCACCCTTCTAGGATTCTGCTCCATTCATACCTAATGCCTCTTCTACAGATGTAGGTTCATCCATATTACTATTCAAAGAAACATGCAACTCCAATCATCAAGTTAATACCTTTCAGATGGTTATCTATGTCTTGTAGACCTTCAAACAAGTTTAGTTGGTTTTGTATGTCTATGTTTTCCATCTTCATGACAAAAATGCCATTTTAGCTGCTAATCAATACATTTCAAGGTAAATTAGTTAATCTATTTGGAAACCATTTTATGCCCTCATTCACATTTTCAAAAGAGAAACTTGTTTATTATAAATACAAAACGTGAAAGAAAAGAACATACATATACAATTTTCATGATTTAAAATGTAAAATACAATACATTAATTGAATTAGAAAAATATTTAAAATCAAAGATAAACTTTTAATATTAAATATTAATGACAATAACTTCACATAACATATGGTGTTGATGTGATGTTAATGGCTAGTTAATGCTACCTATGGGTTGTTTGTATACAAGATTAGCACCCTTGTTTCGCTGCTTTATTTATGAAAAACATATTTATAATGATAACGACATTAATAAAATAATTTTAAAATTTGAAGATTTGGATTCGTATATTTTTAAACTATTTAAAATGTACGAACGATTAATTATTTATAAATTTATAGTATTTTTCAACAATGTAATGTAGAGGATGGATGAGATGAATAATATAAAGCAAAATGGCCTAGTAATAGAAGAGGATTGCTTATGAATGAAAACATCAAACAATACAGATTAATAAGGTTTCATATTGAAATTCATCCTCAATAATATTACATGCACATCAATAAATATTACTATCAATTTATAGGTTTCTTATATTAAATAGGTATTTTTGAAATCATGGTCATTGTTAGATTCATTACAAAGTTACCAGATTTGCCATACACAAAGAGAGGGAAATAGACATGCAGATTATTTGGCTAATAGAGGAGTAAATCTATCTTAAGATGGAAAACTTTTCTCCTATCAAGAGCTGGTCATGGTTGAAGACCTATCTGGAGAATTAAAAGAGTCCTAGTTTTTTTCCTAACTCCTATTTGTAATTTGCAGTCCTCCTCACTTCTAGGTAATTTGAATAGATTTCCACAGTTAAATGTGCCTGCAGATACATCACCTCACATGTAAAGTCATCATGGCTTCGACTTTCGGCATGCAGACACTTTGAAGCTTTATATTTCATTGTAGTGTTTTTTCCTCAAATTTGGATTATGTTCTACCTTTTCCTTATTCATATTCGTTCAGTTTTTCTTCGCTCAAATGCTTTTAGTCTTGGTATCTTCGCTTATGTTTCCCGTGCAGGTCTGGGGCTTCCTTTTGGCGGAAGTCGTGTCTTCTTCCTAAGTGAGGGCTCGTGGCACAAAGGTTCTTTGCAAATTTCGACATCAACAGATAGCGCATGGGTTATGTATACTCTATTTAATTTAATAAGATCAAACTTCCAACCGGGTGTTGGCAGTCCCTTGTTTCAGATTTATTTTTACAGGGAGTCCAACATGGTGGCGGATTTCTTTGCCAACAAGGGGTCACAGCTAAGAGGAGGATGACATGGACTACTGAAGACAACCTGGAGGACGAAGTCAGGGCTCTTCTTAGATATGATAGATCACATTGGATACGTGGAAGTATCCCATCGCATTACTAATTTCGATGATAGGTAGTGCCATTATTATTATTGATGGAGGCTATCGTGGCGAGGTTAGATGAGGTCTTTCGCATAATTGCTCGCACACTTTCTGGGTTATTTGAGAGCTCTTCAGGGTTTCAACTTGGTTGCACATTCTATTAAACCATTCTTTACTTGAGGGATCTTTTAGTTCTAAGATGGGAGGAGAAAGAGGTCATGCCGAACCTATGGACTATGAAGGGCTAAGGGTCAACCCGACTATTTGGAGAATTCTGGAGAAGGGGGAATTAATGTCTTGCATCGTAAATTTGCATGCCTAGGATCCTAAAGTCACTAAGACTTTTGCCAAAGGTTAGAATGACGGTAAAATTACTCTGTATGGGAGGTCTGTGGTGATTGATGAGAACTTAATTGCCAAAGTAACTAGTTTATCTACCAAGGGGGTCAAATTCTACAGAGCGAAAAAATTCTGACCCTACTGTGAAGAAATTTCCCAAAACTGACAAGGTAAGGAAAATGTTGGTCAACAGAAAAAAGAAAAAAAAAAACTACTATGAAGCGGCTGGGTAAAAGTACAAAGTTGTGTCACACTTTTATAAAAGAAATGGTCAATCCTGATTCAACTTTTTAAATTAAATCAATAGAAAGTAAAATATATGTTTTGAATTTTGAAATGATGTAAACTAATAAAATTAATATTCTTTTGTCTATTTTATGTTTGTAATTTTAATATAAAATTAAAAAAATATTTAAATGTAGTTTTTTATAAAATAAACACTATAATTTAGGTGCTGATAAAATGAGGAAATTGAAGTTACACAAGCCACCACACTTTATTTAGTAAATTTGACCTTTTTTCTTCAATTTTTTTGTGTATATTGATAACTTCAAGCTTTAGTGCATGGATATATTTTTTACTATTTTTTATAAATATATATTTTTCAATAAATTTGAAAAGTTGGTGTGCTGAAATATAACTCTTTCCAATTCTCACCACCTTTTTTCTTAATTATTTATTCAAATTAGAAAAGAAATATATCTTCTTGACATAGATTCTTTTATCTACTCCATCATTTTTTTTCAAATTTTTTAAATAAATTTTAGTATTTTTCCTTAACAAGATAATCAACCTTATATTTTAGTGTTGATGACCTACTTTTAATAAGAATAAAATATATAATATCAAAACCAATTAAAATATTAAAAGATATATATTTTAGAAAATTAGCTTATAGATCTATAAAAGAGTATTTTTACATTTCAAAAAAAATATTATTTATAAAAGTAGGAGTTGTTTAAACATCGAGTTTTTTTATTTTTTTGGCAATTGGACACAAAGTGGTATAGAATATACATTTAGTAGACACTTCCAATTGGGAAAGTTGTGGCCTATATATAACTTGGCTATAATTAATCTATATAGACCATATGTTTGAATAAAATTGGTTTTTAGTTAGAATTACTTAAATTCACTTGTGCTAATAAGTTGGCCTGAAATGTGACACAGTTTTGTGCTTTTGCCCGACCACTATCAAGCTGCTTTGGAGGGAGGTGCTAAAGGTGATCGTAGAATATATATCAATATGGACAACCGCTACTGCAAAGTTTTTGGGCACCATTTCATCTTGCTCAATCATTTTAGACACCAAGTGAGGGTTTCTTTCCCCTTCTATCTCTTGTCTTCCCTTAATGCCAGTATTATAGAGCATAGAGAAACCCCTAGTGTCAAACCTCTTTATCATGAGGGGTTGGTGGTATTGATTTATGAGCATTTTAAAGCCAATTCTTCTAAACCCAATTCCACCCATATTTTCATTTCGGAGGACGAGGAATTAAAAAACCACAGTTCCAATGATGAAGATTTTTATACAGATATGGAGGAAGACAACTTTGTTCCTCCTAAGAAGCTCAATAACAAAAATAAGCTTGACAATTCCCCACATGCTGGTAAAGGGAAGTTCAAGGAGTCGGATAATATTGTTGCCCAACCTGCTGGCTCTAGAACCAAATGTGGTAGCAAGATGTCTAAGGCCTGCCCTTAGATCAAGGGTAAAACACTGTCTCTTGAAGAACCCTCCTTTGACCATGCTAATCAAGGCCTTGTCTCCACTTAACTCAGACAACTCTTATCCTTCTACGGACAGGGAAAATAGACCCCGTTTTCCTACTCAGATGGATACACATTCTCAACCCTTAAATTTGGATTAGGAGTTCCCTAGTGACATTTTGGTCGTTGCAAGAAATGGGACGGTGGATTTTTTGTCTTATGAAGTGGGCCTTTGATGAGACTAAGAACCTTTATTTAAAATAGAGGTCTATAAAGAGTAAGTTGGAAATGCTGGAAACAAGAGTTGAGGGTTTATATGGCAGATAGGGTACTAAAGGTAGTGAGCTTTGGATAGAGGAGGAAAGATTTTCTATTGCTGATTTCCTTTCTAAAACTATTGAAGCCATGGAAAATCTCAAAAAAGACTATGAGCACAATTTTCCGGCCTTTGAGAAGAGATTGAATGGCATTAAAGATACTCTACAATCCATTATGTCTCTCAGCCATAAAGTTATCAAGACCACAACAGACTGCATGAATACCATGATGGTGAATCTTGAAAAGGGCTATCAGGGTAATTTAGCTATGTATATGGATTTGGATTTGGAGAAGGAAAAAGGTAACGAGGAGTCTCTAGGTCCCAACAAGAGGACTCATGCCAAATTGAAGAGGAAGGAAGACAAACTCCTGTAGGATATCTAGGATTTGAAGAAAGTAGCTTAGAATATGAACCAACTGGAGGAGGATGTTGTTGAGACTTTGAAGAATTTGGCCTAGCTCCCCTTCTCTTTGCTTGGTTTTTGTTGAGTTTTTGGCTCGTGCTAGGCTGTCGATGTCTCTGTTTTCTTATGTGGCCAGCGTTTTGTTTAACTATTAATCTTTTGATGTGTAATTCTATTTGTGACCTTCTGCAAAGGGTTTCGGGTCCCTTCATTTTCCATAATAAAAACCAATCACCTTTGTATGATTTTTTCATAATTTATTTTTTAAATCTACTAATATTCATAGACAATCACCTTTGTAGTGGTTTTACCTCTTCCTAGTGAAAAGGTTTAATTGATCTTGTGTTGTGTCATTCACTTGGTATAAGATATGGAGTCACATGATAAATGGTATTCTCATGTTGTAAGCGCAAGTTCAATCATTTATATACATTGAATTATATACATTTAAAGAGGTTCATAGTTTTGTAGATAGTTAAAATTTCCTTGCAAAGTTTAACCTGACATTTTGTCACACTTTCATCAGTTCATGTCATGATCCTTTACCACATATTCACTAACTAATGAAAAAAATTATTTAATTCATTAGGCCATCTTTCCTCAAATATTTAATTAGAAAAATCTTGTTTAATTAATTAGCTAAGCTAAATCCCCATCATAATTAATTAGTTAAATCATATTTAAATGTATATATTAACTTTCCTTCATCACTAATTAATTAGATGATTATTTTATCTAATTAATTAGGCTAAGGCACATCCATATCCTCATTTTAAGATTAAAATAAAGCATTTCTACCTCAACAACACTAAAATACAAAAAACAACCTTTCACCTCTCCACCCTCATTCCAAGGTCAATATTGATTATCCTCCTGTGAAGGACCTAGACATGCGTAAATGTCCTCTCTCCATGCGAGACAAGTTGATCTCAACCCTTCATTTCATGATTTGATCGCCTTCACCCAATAGCATTCTCTTCGAGACTCAACTTTATTGCATGTGTTTTCCTAACTAAAATAAAGCTTTTATCACTTAGATTGACTTGATCTAATCATACACTCCATACCGAATACTTCTTATCCTTTCCCATATGCAAGAAGACTCCAATCTAAGACACAGTCTCTACCATCCATATGTTGACAAACTACAAACTACCCATATGTGGAGGTGCTTCAAAGATGGCAATTTTACATGTTGCATAATTTGATAATCTAGATAGTACTATGGTCAAACAAGAGTGCATATATATCAACATTTTCATTATAACCAAGGATTGAGTATTTTGGGATTCACAATTTAATGTAAAAGATAAATTATAATACATTTAACTTCTTAAACTCTCATCATATTAATTGGTATCTATTCATCTATTATACCCTTTTAAAAATAGAAATGTTAGTAATAACCATTGATATATTAAAGATTAGACATGACCTATAAATTTTATTTTAATCTTTTTTGATAGATATTATTATATATAAATTAAAATTACTGAATTGAAATGCAATATTCATTATTTGCTGCTACACCTCAAGCTGACCAGGCTCCTCCTACTATAGTAGATCAGGAAGAAGCGATTATTCTCTCGAGAGTCTCACTAGCACTTTCAAGTTAAATGGTAGAATTTTATTTGGAAGATGATCGGGCAATGGGGCCCATTGCCTTTCAAGAAGGGAGTAATGATCATAAATAAGTGAGAGTATTAAATATTTTAACCTTTAATTAATTTTTGTCTTCATATAAATGTAATAACCTTTCAATATTGGATCGTCTTTTTGACTTCCGATGAGGACATAAATGTGGTGGTTGTTCAATTTCTTTGAAAGCTTATAAATAAGCCCAATTCGAATCCAATTGCAAGGAGTTGGAGAGTTATAGAGTTATAGAGTTATAGGCATACAACTCTTAGGATGAATTTGCAAAGCTATGACATGCATCTCGTCTGATGAGTTAGCCAATTTGTATTAGCTCTCATGAAGTCCACAGGCATACGTTCCTTCACAAGATTTCCTAAATTGTACAGGCTTGGGCATACAACTCTCTTTTACAGAGTTTGTCCAAATTAGATAGATTCCAGGCCTCCAACTCTCTTTTACAGAGTTTGCCCAAATGGGATAGATTCAAGGGCACACAACTCTCTTTAACAGAGTTTGCCAAAAATTATATGATTCTTACATATTGTCAATGGAATGAAATTTTATATGCTTTGTTATGTGTTTACAATACCACAAATTTTACTTTGGGTATTATCCTCTGAATTGACAAAATAATTCAGATCATGGTTACAACCTTGTGGAAGGAGGAATGTTGGGGGAAAAGGTGGCGTCAGTAAGCCACAAGATTAAATACACCCCCAAACCAGAGGGTAATGGTGGATGCATTACCACATTTACCTGCAACTACGATAGCCTACCTGGTCTTCCCCAGGATGAAGCCAAAATTGAGGAGATCAAGGCCAAGAACACTGGTTTGTTCAAGCAGGTGGAGGAATATCTTATCGCCAATCCCACTTTATATTGCTAAATGGAGTATCAAGATCTCAATGGCAGCAGTGTCAATGTCACTTAATAACAAGACATGCGTAATATCTCATACTGATGATTATAATCAGATTCCATTGTTTGTCAATGGCAGTAGTACCACTTAAATATACTTCAATAAGAAGAAGATATATGTCCTAGGCCTGTGAGCTGGGTCTAACAGTAAAGCTTTCTCACTTTCTCAATATTGGCTTAGATTTATATATTTAAAAATATTTACATATATCAACAAGAACAAAATTCAGATTACTGAAGAATTATACACAGATATCAACAAGGAGATATCAACATGCACGATGCACAATGATCATAGGAATAGAACTCAAAAAACTTTTGTGGAAAACCCTTGCAATGAGTCAGAAGTCTTGAAGAAAGATTCTTATGAAGGAAAACTACAACATCCCAAATAATATTTTTGAATTTTCAAGTTGTTTAATTTTTAATTCAGACATCTCCAAGAAAATCATGTCATGCACATCTTTACAGTAGCTTTTAAAGGAGGTAATACCGTGCAGGTGACTGTCTCTAAATTATGTGTAATTATCGGATATATCTTGAAGTTGTGAGAAATAAATTTCATTCGAGTAGCTTAGAGAATCGCTGTAGCAAAATTCAGCTCCACCAAAAAAAAATCAACAATAACTAACAATAATAGAAGATCTGAGGAGTGAGGTAGTGTCATCAATGTGCAAAGTGCCAGGCAACAGTTGCTACATCACTGCACAAAAGATAATGAATTTTATTGGATAAAACAAACATGAAAACGGTTCAACTGTTCAAGAATTAATAAAGGAACTAGTAATAATCTAATAAGAATTTAATCAATATTGACAAATGATATGCTGTCAACATGCTATCATGAACATATGACATAACCAAATTCTATGAACCTAAATGTTTGATGACATAAACACCAGCAAAATAGAGGGTTAGGTTGATGTTAGGTTGATGTGACCAAATGATAGCAGTGTTAATACAAAAAAGAAGATTAGACGATAACATACTTGATTTAAGATGTGATTGGAAGGCATACATGTTGGATTCTCTTGAATTATTGATCACAAGAATAAGTGAATGAGAGCTTTGATGAATTAGTGGTACATTATCAATAAGAAGGAGTGGTGCATTATTAATTCCTGGAAAGTACACAAAATATGGGCTTAAAGTTCATTTCTATTAAAGTTCATTTCTATCTGTCTATTTTATCAATTTTTTATGGTAAGAAATATAAAAGACTTACCTTTTTGACTTTATGACATCGTGACAACAGTTTATCAATAAATGGTAATAAAAAAGCTATCCCACAATGTGAGTGCTCATTGAAATGGTTACAAGATCACATTTTCTTTTTGAGAGGCAAAGTTCAAATGAGCTCATCCCTAAGTTCTTTTTTCATTTGAAGGAAATATAAGGTGATTGTGTTGTCGCACACTTAGGTTATAACTCACTCATGCTATAATTTACTCATGTTATAATGCACTTGTGTTATGCTTATTAGGGTGCCAAGAAGTGGCACGGTTACCTTTTAGTCACCCATCTATTTGCAATTACCCCTTACATGTAAGGGATGCAATTCATTATTTATAGTATTGGTGTTAACTCTTTCTAGTGAAAAGGGTTAATCGGTATTGTATTGTGTCATTCACTTGGTACAAGATATGGAGTTGCATGAAACCATATTCTCATGTTGCAAGCGCATCATCAATCACATATGTATATTGAATTATATATATTTAAGGAGATTCACATTTTTGTGGATAGTGAAAATTCCCTTGTGCGTTTTAACCTAACATTTGTCACACTTTCGTCAATCCACATCATAATCCTTTATCACATATTCACTAGCTAATGAAAAATATTTATTTAATTCATTAGGACAACATTTCTCAAATATTTAATCGCGAAAAATCTTATTTTTTTAAATTAAGCTAACTCCCGGTCATAATTAAATAATTAAATGGTATTTAAATGTTTATATAAACCTTCCTTCATCACTAATTAGTTAGACGATTTATTTTATCTAATTAATTAGGCTTAGGCACATTCATGCATCTCCTCATTTTAAGATTAAAATAAAGCATTTATGCCTCAATGCTAAAATACAAAAAAAAAAACATTTCACATCTCCACCCTTATTCCAAGGTCAATATTGATTATCCTCCTCTCGAGGACCTAGATGTGCGTAAATGTCCTCTCTTCATGCAAGACAAGTTGATCTCAGACCTTCATTTCATGATCCGATCGCCTTCATCCAATAGCATTCTCTTCGAGACTCAACTTTATTACATGTAGTTTCCTAACTAAAATAAAGCTTTTATCACTTAGATTGACTTGATCTAATCATACACTCCATACCAAATACTTCTTGTCCTTTCCCATATGCAAGAAGACTCCAATCTAAGACACAATCTCTACCATCCATATGTTGATGAACTACAAACTACCCATATGTGGAGGTGCTTCAAAGATGGCAAATTTAAATGTTGCATAATTCGATAATCTAGATAGTACTATGGTCAAACAAGGTGACATATATATGATCAACATTTTCATTATAACCAAGGATTGAGTATTTTGGGATTCTCAAATGAATGTAAAAGATAAATTAATTGATTAAATTCACTTATGTATAAAACATAAATTATAATATATTTAAATATTCCCCAAAACCAGGCATTACCACATTTACCTGCAACTACGATAGCCTACCTGGTGTTCCCCAGGATGAAGCCAAAATTGAGGAGATCAAGGCCAACAACACTGGTTTGTTCAAGCAGGTGGAGGAATATCTTATCGCCAATCCCACTTTATACTGCTAAATGGAGTATCAAGATCTCAATGGCAGCAGTGTCAGAAGGTAATGGTGGATGCATTACCACATTTACCTGCGACTACGATAACCTACCTGGTGTTACCCAGGATGAAGCCAAAATTGAGGAGATCAAGGCCAAGAACACTGGTTTGTTCAAGCAGGTGGAGGAATATTTTATTACCAATCCCACATTATACTGCTAAATGGATTATCAAGATCTCAATGGCAGTCGTGTTAGTGTCATTTAATAACAAGACATGCGTAATATCTCATACTGATGATGACAATAGCGAGGGTTCCACTATTCGTCAATGGCAGTAGTGCCACTTAGATATACTTCAATAGGAAGATGTATGTTCTAGGCCTGTTAGATGGGTTTTACTCACTTTTAGATTTTGGGTTTCCAATTTCACCCTCCTCGCACTTAATTAGAAGAAAACTATGTGTTTTTGTTGTAATAATGAGCTAAAGGTTGATGCTTTCTTAACTATTCAATTATGGTTTTACAATTTTGAAATATAAAAAATATGTTTTTTTAGAAAAAGTTTTCCAGTATGGATGACAAAAGTAATAATATATATAAAGTTTGAAGTGAATATGGTATGTAGTATTTTATTTGGGAGAATTATTCTCGATGAAAAAGTCAACATATAATTCTTGTTCTTGTTATCACTGTATATAAGTTTTAACTGTTGAAGGTGATGGAGGAGTTGGTACCACTCAGACATGTTAATTTCACTGCGAAGGAACACTTATTTGGACTATAATAATATGGTGTACTATGCGAGTAGAAACATCCTTGAAAATAAATAAGAAGCAGCTCCTAATGCAACTATATACGATATATATCTGATCATGAAACCAAAATTTTGAGCCTAAGTGTTTGATGGCATAAACACTAGGAAAATAAAATAGAGGTCTAGGTTGATTTTAGTCCATGAATTACATTTAAACCAAATGATCGTAGTGTCAATAAAATAGAGGTCTAGGTTGATTTAGGATGTGATTAGAAGACATACAGGTTGGATTCCCATGAATTCTTGACCACAACAAGAGTTATTCATAGTACATATAAAATTAGTCATAATTCACAATATAGATTCAAAAATAATACATATGGAAATAGAATTTGGAATAGAAAATAAAACATAACATATGTAGTATTTTATTTAGGAGAAAAATTTTATATAGAAAATTCAACATAGATTTTTTTGTTACCATTATATAAAAATTTAACTCTTCATACTATAATAATATTTTATCTAACACTTAAGCATGTGTTATTATTAATAGACACATCAAAATTGATTTATGAATTCATTACACTTACTTTGAAATCATTGATATTTTTTATCTAGATTTAAAAATTGCATCTACATAACTACATCAACCCGAAAATTTTTACTATCGTGAAATTTGGTTTGCTACAATATTGAAATAGTCTCTGGAAGTAAATAAGAATGCCAGAATATGCCGAGAGCCCCATAGAATCCGAACACCATCTGAACTTCTCTATGCTCACTACCTTAGTTAAAGAATCTCCAACATTGTTCAAATTCTCCAGTTTCAACAACTTCACCATGCCATCCTCGACCATATATCTAATAAAATTATGCTAAACATCGATGTGCTTGATCCTTAAATGAAATATCGTGTTCTTAGTTAGACATATCGCACTTTGATTGTCACAATAAATTGCCCCTACACCTTGTTTCATTTCAATATCTGAATATAGTCTCTTAAGCCAAATGGCTTATTTACAACAACGACTAGCTCCCATGTACTCTTCTTTAGTAGTGGACAAAGCAATCATATCTTGTCGCTTACTCATCTAGCTTATTGTACCACCAATTGAATTAAACACATAAGCATCGAGTGGATATTCTGCTATCAACATCACATGTCCAATCTGAATCCACATAACCATGAACATACATTGAAATTTTGTCTCCTATGAAATTACAATGATAACACAAAGAATATTTTTAGGTGCCTTTAAAATATTTGAAGACCCTTTTAACTGCATCCCAATGAATTATACGATGATTAGACATATATCTAGAAAGAAATCCCACTGCTTAGAAAATTTTTGGTCTAGTACAGACCATGTATCATACATCAAACTTCCAATTGCACTCTAGTAAGGCACTCTACTTATGTCCTCCATCTCTGATGGGGATACACAACAATCTGAAATGGATAATTTTATTCCAACTGTAAAAGGTAGACATAATGATTTGTTGGGATCCAAGAACTCTAGGGGGGGGATGAATGAGTGTTCTACTGGAATGGAGAAATTTAACCTTATTAATACAACAACTCAGCAACCGGTAAACATAAAATCATATAACAATAAGAAACAATGCAACCACATAGATGAATACCATAACACCACAGATTTATAATGCACTTGTGTTATGCTTATTAGGGTGCCAAGAAGTGGCATGGTTACCTTTTAGTCACCCATCTTTTTGAAATTACCCCTTACATGTAAGGGATGCAACTCATTATTTATAGTATTAGTGTTAACTCTTTTTATTGAAAAGGGTTAATTGGTATTGTATTGTGTCATTCACTTGGTATAAGATATGGAGTTGCATGAAATCATATTCTCATGTTGCAAGAGCATCATCAATCACATATGTATTTTGAATTATATATATTTAAGGAGATTCACATTTTTGTAGACAGTGAAAATTCCCTTGTGCATTTTAACCTAACATTTGTCACACTTTCATCAATCCACATCATAATCCTTTATCACATATTCACTAGCTAATGAAGAATATTTATTTAATTCATTAGGACATCTTTTCTCAAACATTTAATCATGAAAATCTAATTTTTTTTAATTAAGTAAGCTAACTCCTAGTCATAATTAATTAATTAAATTGTATTTAAATGTTTATATAAACCTTCCTTCATCACTAATTAGTTGGATGATTTATTTTATCTAATTAATTGGGCTTAGGCACATTCATGCATCTCCTCATTTTAAGATTAAAATAAAGCATATCTTCCTCAATACTAAAATACAAAAAAAAAACATTTCACATCTCCACCCTTATTCCAAGGTCAATATTGATTATCCTCCTCTCAAGGACCTAGAGGTGCGTAAATGTCCTCTCTCCATACAAGACAAGTTGATCTCAGACCTTGATTTCGTGATCCAATCGCCTTCATCCAATAGCATTATCTTCGAGACTCAACTTTATTGCATGTGTTTTCCTAACTAAAATAAAGCTTTTATCACTTAGATTGACTTGATATAATCATACACTCCATACCAAATACTTCTTATCCTTTGTAATGCCCCACCAGGAATCCCGAAGGAAAAACCCACGACAAGGGTGAAACATTTTTTTTTCAAAAGTATAAACATCATAAGTGCATTTACACAACATGCATTTACACCAAAAATTCCTTAAGGGTAACCAACGAAGAATTAACTTCAAGAATGAATTCCACCAAACCTTAAATCCACATATGCATCATTAACTCAATGATCACATGAATCCATAAGAAAATAAAGATTCATCATTGAAAGATTGAATGGATACAATATAATTCCACTTCAATAAGCATTTACAAACATCATAAAGAAAACTGATAAAAACATCCCAACATAGGGTTATATTGCTCTTCCTATACATAGCTTCTCAAAAAACATTTAAGGATACATCTCAACCAAATACAAGGTTACATAAGATGAATATTACAATGACCACATAGGTCTCCAAATAACAATAATCTCCAAACATGAGATGAAGCATGAGCCTTGAACCACAAGAACACCTGCGAAGCCAATCCTTGCATGAAGGTACAAATCCGAACATCTGATGGGAAGTGGCACTACCACCCGACCATGTAATTCCCAAAATGGAATCAACCCTCCATGCTAGGAGATAGCTGAGGACACTCAAGAAGCATAAACATGACATGGTCAACCAAACAATACGACTCCATGAAAGCACAATATGACTCCACAAACTCCAGATGACTCAACATCACAAACACACAAGTGAACCAAATGAGAGAGTGCCATCACATAGCTTAAGATGGATACCATGGTACAACCTCCATAGGTCCTGACTCACTGTACTGGTAACCTGTCTCGAACCTCCAGTTTCAACTAAGTCTCATGCGGACCCTACCAACCTTTCATGAAGACAAGGTGGTCGGTTTGCCATTCCAAGCCTTCTCGCAAAATTATGAGCCTTGTACTAGCACTCACCTATGCACGAGGTACAATTATCTTTATTAATGTTATGATACTACCCACCTAATCAATTCATTAGATTATCAGTTATTATCTAACTTTCACTGGGTCGTAATAACTTCCACTTTGGGCACAACCCCCAAGCGAAAGCTATTCTCTCAAAGGACACTAAATAGACATGGTCACTTCCCAAGGACCCTATGGCGAAGCAGACAACCATAACACCACTATCAAAAACAAGTGGTCAAACTAGGACATACTAACTCTTGGCTAACCATAAGGCAAAGACACTACATGGTTAAGACAACGATGCCAACATATATCTCTTTGTCAAAGGTATCCAATACACCACCACAGGACGATTGAACCATAGACCAAAATAACACATAATATACTTGCAACATCACTGATTAAAAAATCAAATAAAACACTCTTTACAGTAGTCACATTATTCAATTTCCAAATCAATATTCCATCAGGAATGAAATCCACATTAAACATTCAACCGAATAAAAACGTGAATTCCAAACAACCATTTTAATTCATTTCTAGAATATAACCAAATTAACCAATTTGAATTCTTAATTCATGCTTTTATTCTCATTGATAAATTTATCAACCACATAATAAAATTTACATGAAAATCACCTTTATTTTATTCAACACAAAAATCCTTTCCAAAATATATATTTCATTTATTAAAAATTAACTTATAGCATAACCGGTTTGAACCAGTAAATTACTTGGTAACGCGGGGGTTAAACCGGCCCGCAGTAGTGCCATTACGGGGGGTCGCAAGGACTACCTGCTAGTAGTACTACTGTCGACCGGTAACAGGCATTACTGTTCGGTAGCACTGCTACCAACCGGTAGCGGTGACTACTATCTAGTAGCACTGATACCATTGGTAGTAGTAACTACTGACTGATAGTACTGCTACCACGTAGCAATACTGCCAACCGGTAGTACTGCTACCTATGGGTAGCAGAGACTACCGTCCCACATGGTGGGACTAGCCCGCCACGGGGTAGCGAAAGGCAAGAAAATAAAACAAATAAAATACATGCCTCCTAAGGCATAAAATCCATACACCCAGTCGTTTATCTTGAGAACGATTCTTTACCGGAACATTTCACGGCACACACATACACAATGCCAAATGCGATTTTCTCAAATGGATATTTACCAGCAAGTTAAAACATGAAATATACTCCCACAAGAACCCAAAATCTATGCAACATAAAACTAGGAAGCACACAAAAAGCTAAATCTAGTTTATTCTTTCCAAATAGAAGAGGTAAAACAAGAAATTGATTTTCAAGATCAAACACACAGCAGAAAGAGAAATGAACCATTTCCTTCCTAAATGAAAACATGTGATATAGATTTCACAAAACCAACAATAATAAACACTATTTCTTCCATTCAAGTCATTCCACAAACATCTACAGGAAGATTGCATAAATTTCCACACAAAAAATAAACTGAAATTTTCAATTAACAAATTTAAAACAAGAATAGAACCTCCAACCTTGAAGCAACAACAAGCAAAGAGATGAAAAATTTCCAGTCTTGCAAACCAGGTCGAATTTTCAATTCCTCAAGGAAGTTTTCTAGAATTTCTCTCCAAAATTCCTCCTCTTCCTTCTTCCTGTGAATCCTAGGAATAGCATAAAAAATTCCCTTTTAACCTAAACTTCTAGGTTAAAAGTTTCCCAACCAATCAAATTTAAATATTTAAAAAGTTAAAACAATGAGATTTACCCCTTTTTCCAAAAATAATTCTTTCCTTACAATTGAAATGAAAAAGCAAAAGTCAAAAGGAAAAGCTTTTACAAATTTCTATATCCCAAAATACTTTCTTTCAACATAATCATTTAACATTTAAATGCCTAGGCAATTATTTATTTCATTCCACCAAAACACATTATGCAACTTAACACAATAAATTAAGCCAGTTACCATTTAATATAGCAATCATTACTTTGAATAAATCAATAATCAGAGAGCATAATAATTAAATAATTACACATGTAGTCACATAAATTTGTCCTCTTAATTAAATGAATATTTAGTATTTATTTGATTATTTAACCATCAATCAATAATTAATTAAATTAATATATTTAATTAATTCATCTTAACCCTCTTCTCCTATTAATTAAATAAATTATTCAATTTATTTGATTTAATTCACTTAACAAATTCAGACCATTAATTAAATAAATAAATCATATTTATGTAATTAAATCTTTTCTCACATTTAAATAAATCATATTTATTTAAATTCCCCCAAAATCCCACCTCTCACATTTAAATAAATTATTTATTTAAATCACCTTTATCCTCTACCAACTTGTATTTTCCTACAAATTCAAGTTGCACAACTATTTTAAATAAATCATTTATTTAAATCACCTTTATCCTGCACCCACTTGTATTTTCCTACAAATGCAAGTTGCACAACTATTTTAAATAAATTATTTATTTAAAATCTTATTTATCCTCACCCACTTGAAACCTTTAATGGTTTCCCTTAAAGTCTTCAAACTTAATGGCTTCCCTTAAAGTCTTCTTAAGACTTTAATGGTTTCCCTTAAAGTCTTAAAATTTAATGGCTTCCTTCTAGAGTCTTCTCAAACCTTTAATGATTTCCCTTAAAGTCTTCAATCATTTAATGCTTTATCTTCCTTTTTCTCATTTAAATAAATTAATATTTATTTAAATATTTACCCAAATGCAAATTACACCATTTAATTGAAATAAATGATTTTATTTTAATTGAAAATCCCAAAATTCCTCCCACTTGCATTCTCCTACAAAATCCACTTGCATGCCTAAATCTCTTCTAGATTCTTCTAACTCCTAATTAGCCTAATCCATCCCCTAAATATTGTCACATTCCTAAGCAACTTGGAGTCACTTCTCAAAGCCCTCAAAGTCTTTGAAAGGCATTTAAGGCTTTAAGTCTTCAAATGGTTAACCTCTAAAGTCTTTCAAACCATTAAAGGCTCTTACATAACCATTTATGGTTAACTCCCCTTTAACCTTTGGTTAGAGACTTTCCTCTAGCTTAACCACCCTTTTGACTCATGGGTCTCTTCAAAGCATTTATTTCTTTGACTAGGGTAACCATCAGGTCCCCGCAAGCATTTAATGCTCCTTATCTCTTCTCTCAAGCCTCCTCATGGTGACACTTGTCAACATGGGATTGGGTTGAAAGTCTCACATGGATTGAATATCTTTCAATCCTAACCCTTGTTAAGACTGTTCAATCTTAACCCTTTATTTCCCCATTTCTTCTATAAATAGAACCCTTCTCCTCAAGCAAAGAAGGAAGAATTAGAGTATTGTTGTTATACTGGTATTAGCATAGAGCTTTTTCATAGCATCACTATCTACACTTGCATAGCATTTGTTTATCATTTTCAACCATCTTGAATCTCCATATGGCATCCATGGCTAGTGCTAAAAGCTGAGAGCTACCCTCATGTGGAACTTGGAGAGGAGAGGAACAAGGGAGGAGCAACTATGAGCATCTTGATTAGCTATTTTATTCTATGTTTATATGCTTTCTATTTCATGCTTAATATCTCTTTTGATATGCCTATTCAGGATAATCTTTTGTTGCTAACACTAACGTTTATTTCTTGTGCTCTTGTGTGTGTTGCCATCAAACAAATTTTCTAATCCTTTTTGCAGAGCATCAATTGGTGAACCTGACGTGAATCCAACAACTTTTTACTAACTTTTTGACTGTTTAGCTTGACTCACAGGTCATTCTCTTGCGCTTTTGTTCTCAGTTTAGCCCCTTCACAAATTGATACTTTAGTGCTATTATCTATACTGTTGGTCTTTCATGTTAAATAATGCTTTTGTTTTCACACAGAGTAGCGCTATTGTGATAGAGAGTTGTAAGAAAATTCCTTGTACCCAAAAACCAAAAATTTTAGGCTTGTAGAAGTCCACCAAAGAATGCAGATTTTTCTAACTAATTATATTTTGTGCAGGTTTTAACTAACCCCTACAATAGGATTTTTTTTAGCAATTTTAGCTTAGGAAATAAATTTGTTCATATTGCTAACTTTGTCTTTCAAGTTAGGATAAAATAAATTTATTTTCCTTTTGGGTTAAAATCAACTACACTTTCATTTGGAGTTTTAAAAAGAACCACATCTTTCATTTAGAGCTCTAAAAAGAATCACACTTGTTCAAAGTTAAAAAGAATCACAAAAACAAACACACAAAATTATTTTTTGCAAAGTTAGGAATAAATTCTTTTGGTGCTTAAAATCAACAAGGCAAATTTTATTTCTTGCATCAAACTAAAATTCACAATCAACACTTCATTTTGTGTAAGTTAAAAAGAATCCCCAATTTGTCACAGTTGTTCTCAAATCGATTTACTTCATGCAAAACGTGCTCTTAATCCAATTGACCAGGATTTCCAATTCCTAGATTACAACACATTTTGCCATTGAAGGATAAAAAGAAAACCATGACTATTGGAGCAACATCTCCAATTAGATAGAACATCATTGCAATGACAAGTTAAAAAGAACAAGTGCATTTCATGTTTGGCACACTTGTGCAAAAAAGAGTTTGTCGAGTGGTCCTACTTCTAACACACACTATCCTCTCCCTTGGCTTTCATGGTCCTAGGTGCAAGAGAAAAGTGTTAGTAAAACTCAAAGTATATTTTTAAGAGAGGCCCGCCAAGAGACACATCACTCTTGGGAACAACCTTGCACGGTAAATCTTTCGAGCCACTATAGAAATCAGGTGAGAGCGAAAGTTGTAGCCTTGGGTATACCTATTCCTACAGTGTAACTTGCCGAAAGGACAAATGGGCCCCACCATAATTTACAAGGCTCTTAAGTGAGTTACTGCAGAATGAACTTATGTCCAAAAACATCGAACATTACTAAACACCTTTAAGTAGTAGCCCACCTGTTCTATTGATTGAGGATATTTGTGATAAATTCAATGCAAGAGCATAGAAGGTTTTGCTCCCAAGATACTCACCATACATATTTCCTTGAGTAGAAACATAGCTTTTTGAAAAGTCACTTATGGCTTGATGAAAGTGGTGACTCCCCCATCACAGGGATCATCTATTTGTTATGCTCGTGCAAGACTTAGTATATCACATCCTTACCTGCCACGGCGGGATTCATAAGGTATGTAGTACCAAAGTTGAAGAAATATCAAGATGTGGGCTGAACTTATCGCAATTGGCCATTTGACCTTAGGGATAAAGAGTGTTTGAAGTGTTTTCGTTTTGAGTCAAGACCAAGTGCAAATTGAGCCGACTTCAGGCTTTGGAAAGAAAAACACCTAAAATACACTTAAAGGAAAGGGTCATAAAAAGTCCAAGGATTGGGTTGATCTAGACCCATACTCATTTGTGCTTTTAAGGTAACATTCTTGTGTTTGTGTGCTTGCTTTGTTTTCTTGTCAAAGAAAAATCAAAAATCAGTTCCAAAAACAAGTATTCATCCAACACAAAACATTTTTAGAACACCAACAAAGTATCCAAATCAAAGAGCAAAAGTATCAAACTATATGACCATTCTTCATAGCTTGAGAAAGAAGAATCTTCATCAACACATCAACTTGAAGAAAAGACCATTGAGCTCAAAGGCTCTTATCAAAAGGAGGAAATTCTTCTATCTCAATAGATAAATCTTTGTCTCTAATAGAACCTTCTTACGTCACATGCGTCTTTACCTTCAAGGAAAATCAAACGAATTTGATCAAGAGTCATTGAACTGCAGAGCTTTTATGCAATATAGAGGCTTGAGTTATCACAAAAACCAAGGAGGCAAGATCAATCCTGACTTCTTTATAGACATTTGTATCACATACAACGTAGCTCAAGAGATGCCACCAATACTTGAAAGAGAAGAGATAGAATTTTTCCCATATGTAACACAAAGTTTCTATTGAAGTTAAACATTTCATCCATTTCTCACATTCACATCATCACTTCATTTTCAACTCTCAAAACATTAAGAGGTTCTTGTCCTAAGTTCTCTTTAGATATTGCTTGAATCAAACACAATACATCACTTTTTAGAGTGTCTCTACATCTAGGATAAGCTCATCCTAAGAGACATCTCTACACAGGTTAAAAACTAGTCTATGAGTGAATCCTCTCATTACTAGGTGGTTAAATCTATAACACATCTCATATTTCTCTGAACCTTATCACATCAAACTTTGTCAAAACACAACAAGCAATTCAAGAAAGAACTTTGGTAACATCTACCTTTAAAGTACTAGAGATCCATATGCAAAACACCACACCAAACATAAATCTCTCATTTCATCAACAACTCATCATCATTTTTACCCAACTTCAACAAAAACTTATAAACAAAATGGCTCAAACCAAATCTAGAACTAGACAACAAGAAATTCAGGAAGAAGAAGAGGAGGAAAATATCAATGAATTCCAAGAAGCCAGTGGAGGAAATGCAAATGATGAAAACCCAAGTACTCCTACCCCGGCAACAATAGAAAGGGCACAACACAACCCTCTCTTTAATAGACTTTTTGACGAAATACTCAGGAGCAATGCGGATGCTCACTTTTTAAGACTTTCTCAAGAAGGAGCCAAACTCCCCTCTGAATTTGATCTTGCAAAACTAAGACAAGCTTCAGAACGACAAAGTCGCAATGAGGAAGAAAGAGGTAGAGATCCCATCAGACACAACTTTCATCAAGGTAATCCACCACGTCCTCCTCCTCCAAATGAAATAGAGATGTTAAGTTGACAAGTTGAAAATCTCGCCCAACAACTTCATAGTGGCATGAAAATCAATCAGTTTTCACTTAATGACATTTGTCCCTATCCATTTGATAGAAATATTTATATGCCACCTTTTCTACGAGGGTTTGAAACACCCAAGTTTGAAAAGTACCGAGGAAAAGGAGATCCTCATGATCATGTTAGAGAGTTCCATTCAGCATGCCTAGAAGCGGCATACGAGGATACATACCTAATGCGACTCTTTCCCTAGAGTTTGGGAGGAACAACCACATCATGGTTTTCCCGATTACCAAGTGGCATTAGGACCTTTGAAGAACTAATCCAAAAATTCCTATCACATTACTCACACAATATTGAACGGGATATCACAATGGCGGATCTATGTAACACTAAACAGAAACCAGGTGAGCTATTTTCGATCTTTCTGCAATGATGGCGTCAAATGTCTAGCAGACGTTCACTTCAATTACCAGAATAGGAATTAGTGGAAATTTTTATTTCCAACTTAAACGACGAAATGGAATTTCACCTGGATCTCAAAGACACAAATTCCTTCAATGACATGATCACAAAAGGTCTAAAGTGTGAAAGGGTTCTCATCAAAAAAGGGCTAATAAAAATCTACAATGAGCCAAAGGATTCCCCTCATCCATGTTTCAATAGTGACAAACCAAACTTCTAGAACAAAAACAAAAATATCGTCAACGATGGGGTTGTGGATGCAAGAACTATCAAAAGTGCCCAACCTGTGGTTAGATTTGCATGACAAAATCCTCCAGCCAAGACTAACATAGTTGCTCCTCCAAATCAAGGATGCATCACATCTCAAGATGAACCTAGGCAACATCAACAAAAACCAAAATGAACATACACTCCCTTAGGGGAACCCATCGAAACTGTGTTACGTTAGTTGGTTTCTTAGAATCTGGTCACCTTACCTAGAATATCAAATTATGAACCTCAAGTCAAACCTACATGGTGGAGAGATACTGAACACTGTGATTTTCATCAAGGAAAAGGACATAAGACAAGCAATTGTCACAGATTGAAAGATCTTATTCAGGATCTTATTGATCGAGGGGAAATTGAAATCAAAGGACATGACCCAAAGACAATAAACAATGATCATCTGATGTTCAAAAATCCACTTCCATTACAAGATCAAAGGGGTCCTTCCACTTCAAGGAGAAACACAGACATCACTGATTATACGTAAGCAGCGTATAATTACACTGTGAATCACCTATATGATGCCAGCGAACAAATTACAACTATTACCATCAAAACTCCCAGCTCCACTTGCAATATTGATAGTTCTGATACTTAATATAAGTACAGATCCAATAACCAACAAGATGAGAGGGGGGGTGAATCATACAAACTTAATCTTCCATAAAAACATAAGTTCAACCTTGGTAACATATATTTTAGTAATAAAACCAAAACTGTTAAACATGCAAACTCAAAGCATATAAACATCATAAACCTCATAACACCAGATTTAACGTGGAAACCCAAATAGGGAAAAACCACTGTGGGATTTCGGACCCACTAAGAAATATACTCTTCTAGAGTATGCTCGGTTAAAAGCAAATCCTGTTAAAGATTACAAACACATTGCTAGATGTGACCCGGTTAAGGGATTTCCCTCAGATCTGTTAGGATCTTCACCTTGTTAGAAGTGACCTTATTAAAGGATTTCAAACACTCAATCAGAATGTCACCTTGCTAGAGGGTTTTACAAATAAGACTGTTAAGTCCACTCAGTTAAGAAATTTTCTGTCACTTTCACAAAATAATAGTAATAAAATCTATTTGCAACTTCACATCTAAAATGCTAAAGCAGATTCCTATTTGTTCAATACAATCTAGACATAGAACTAATCTTGTCTATCTACTAGGCTTCTATACTCTGTTATTCAAACAGGTCTTCAATCTTCTGTGCTCGATAATCACTATGTAACATCCCTGTGCATACACTTGCCCGCATACATTGTTTATCAATAGTTTCCTATTTATAAACAATTAGGTAACCGCTTAATCTCCTTGATCACATTTCCCATGATCAATCATAGCCATCAGATCTTCGATCTTGTCCAGGTTCAATGCATCTTTCGATCTGAAAACATTTTACCCTGCCTAGGAACTTGCATACATTTCTTGGAACTTATGCCAGGGTATTGCGGTTCAATCTGAGCTGTAGATCTTCATGCCGACTATCCTTTGCCTCAGATTCGTTAACAAAGTTCATCACGGCTCACCAATCATTTAATTAGTTCCAGCTCATCAACTTCCTTCATTAAATAATGCATGTAAACATTTAATGCATTCTGTTATAGCTCGGTTACAACTCGGTAACAACTCGGTGAATACTAAACTTCACTCGGTAGACATTCCATCTTCATTAACCGATAGCGATAACCTTAGGGTTTATTGACTAGGTTCCTTAGGGTTTACCGACTAGGTTCTTTGCTTGATAACATAGTATAGTATTAACCTTTACATTTTACAACATATGTATGATGTTAAAACAATCTAAAACATCATGATCTCATCATTGTCTGACTCGGTACTAGTTGCCCATTAAATACCTTATTCATCCCCTTATTCATCATATTCTTTCCTATGTCTTTTACTGACATCTTTATAATCTTCAAATCATACTTCTCAAGATATGGCAACGTCATACTGAATTAGAAAATCAATTTCTTGACATCAATGACAAAATAATAATATCAAGAAAGTAAACATCCTTAATCAGTTATATCCATAATCATCAACAACCTTCTCAATATCCTTATGAAATGCTAACAATATTTCATTGTCTATTATAATGCAATATTGCCAACAATCTCCCCCTTTGGCATTGATGGCAAAACCAATTGATTTGACCTTAAAAGATTCGGATTGCTGTGATTTTGAAATGCTGAAATGCTCTCCCCCATACATTAGACTTCTCCTATTTTCTTCAGTTTTCTTTCCAATCTATTGTCTTCTCATTAGTCTTTTAATCTTCTCCCCTGATATTTGTCTTCTGACTTCTCCTATATTAGTCTTCTCCCCCTTTGACAACAATGCCAAAAAAGTAAAGAACTAAAACATAATTTCTGTCTGTATGAAGTGATTTCCTGTTGTTGTGTATCAATTCAGTCTCGATCAGAGCATTTTGTCGTCAATTCTTGTTCCCTGTAATATTTCCTGTAATAATTCCTGTACACCTTTAGAAAACATCCTAAAGTGTATAAATCAGCATCAACTCCCAAAAAGATATTCAATAGAGTCATCGGACTGATGCTTTCACCGAACTCGATCAGTGAGTAGAAGATAGGGGTAGGACCCCTAACTTACTTCTGAGATATTCAAAAGTGTCCCTTGGTAGTGGCTTGGTGAAGATATCTACTATTTGTTCCTTTGTGTTAACATACTCCAACACCACTTTCTTCTCTTGAGCTTCTTCTCTAAGATAATGATATTTGATAGAGATGTGCTTTGTCTTAGAGTGCATAACAGGATTCTTTGAAATGTTAATGGCACTAGTATTGTCATAGAATATAGTTACTAGCTCAATAACTTTCTCATTTATACCTTCCAATAGTTGTTTGATCCATGCAATGTTGGTACAATTCAGTGCTACAACAACGTATTCAGCTTTTGATGTTGACTGTGAAACACATCCTTGTTTCTTGCTAAGCCAACTCACTAGTCTTTCTCCTAAAAAGAAAGCTCCTCCACTTGTGCTTTTTCTGTCATCAATGATGCCTGCCCAATCAACATCAGTATAAACTTTTAAATCAAAATCATTTCCTTTCTGATATACTAAGCCATAATCCTCAGTGCCTTTCAAGTATCTAAAAATTATTTTGATTGTTGTCATGTGTGTTTCCTTAGGATCTGCAGAGAATCTTGCAACTATACCTACTACATGTGCTATGTCTGGTTTGCTGTGAACAACATATTGTAGCTTTCCAATCATGGATCGGTAAAGTGTCTCATCAACAAATTCAGATTCATCATTTTTTGATAATTTATGATTGGTAGTCATAGGAGTACTTACTGGTTTTGAATACTCCATTCCAAATTTCTTCAAGATTTCCTTTATGTACTTGGATTGAGTAATGAAAATCTTATTTTTCATTTGCAGTATCTGTAAACTTATAAAATACTTTATCTCACTGATTAATGACATCTCAAATTCTTTGCTCATCTCATTTCTAAAGTTTTTGCATAGAGAGTCATTGCCACAAAATATAATATCATCAACAAATATGGCTGAGATCAGTATTCCATTTTCATCATTTTTCATGTACATATTGTTGTTCTCACTTGTCCTTATAAAATGAATCTTTATCAAATAAGAGTGCAATCTTTCATACCATGCTCTAGGTGCTTGTTTCAAACCATATAAATCTTTGTTCAATTTACATACCTGATCTTTATTATTGTCTTCAACAAATCCTTTTGGTTGTTCAATAAAAACTTCTTCTAATATTCCATTCAGAAATGCAGATTTGACATCCATTTGATATACCTTGAAATTTTTGAAGGCAACATAGGCCAAGAATGTTCTTACACCTTCAAGTCTAGCAACAGGTGCAAAAGTTTCACCATAATCAATTCCTTCTTCTTGAGCATAACCTTTGCAAACTAGTCTTGCTTTGTTTCGAATGACCTCTCCTTTTTCATTTAGCTTGTTTCTAAAAATCCACTTTGTATCGATTACATTTTTGTCCTTCGGTCTTGGGATTAGTTTCCACGTGTCATTCTTCTTGATTTGATCAATCTCTTCTGTCATAGCATTTATCCAATCTTCACTATTAAATGCCTCTTTCACTATTCTTGGTTCAAATTCAGATATCAAACATGTGTTCTATCTCAGTTTGTTCCTTGTCATCACTAGATCATCCTTGTCTCCTATAATCTGACTTGGTGCATGATGTCTTCTGACATACTTGGCTAATACAAGCTCGGTAGGCTCTGTATGATCTTCTTCATCAATCAGTAACTAGATATTCTCTTCATTTTCTTCAACAGTCTTCTCAGTAAGACTTCTCGATTGAACATAGACAAATTCATCATAGTCTTCTAGTTCCTTGGAATTTCCTTCATCATTTCTTTCTGCAAATTCATCAATTTTCACATTTACATTTTCTACTATTTTATTAGATGATTTGATTAGACATTTAAATGCTTTGCTTCTAGAAGAATAACCTAGAAATGTTCCTTCTTCACTTTTCTGATCAAACTTGCCATTTCTATCATCTTTATGAACATAGCATCTACTTCCAAAGATTTTAAAATAACTAACATTAGGTTTCTTATCATACCAGATTTCATATGGTGTCTTCAAAGTACCTTTCTTCAATTGAACTCGGTTCAAGGTGTAAACAGCAGTTCTTGTTTCTTCTCTCTGAAATGTTTGTGGTACCTTCTTTTCAATCATCAGTGTTCTAGCACAATCCACAATAGATCTGTTTCTTCTCTTAGCGATTCCATTCTGCTATGGAGTTCTCGGTGCAGAGACTTGTCTTTTAATACCATGATCATTGCAAAATAAGTTGAACTCATCAGATGTGAACTCTCCTCCTCTATCTGATCTAAGACATTTTAGTTGTCTTCCTGTTTCATTTTCAACTCTTGCCTTGTACCATTTAAACATTTGAAAAGCTTCTGATTTTTCTTTTAGAAACATTACTGACATCATCCTTGAATAGTCATCCACAAATAATATGAAATATTTATCAACATAATAACTTTGAACTTTCATAGGACCATAAAGATCAGTGTGCACTAGATCTAAAATTCCCTTAGAAGTGTAAGACTTACTTGTAAAGCTTGATCTTGTCATCTTATCCATCTGGCATCCTCGGCATATAGCATTCTCAAGGTTTTCAAGACTCGGTAGACCTTTTACTCGGTGCTTCTTACTTATTTTGATCAGATTATCAAAATTTACATGACAAAACCTTTTATGCCATAACCAGGTATATCTAACTTTGCATGCGAACACTTATTCCGAGTTGAGTCAAGGTGAAATGTGTTACCTTTTGTTTGTGTCCCGGTAGCAGCTAACTTTCCATTCTTGTCATGAACTTTGACAATTCCTTTCTGAAATTCTATTTGGTAACCTATGTTGTTTAGCTGTGCTACACTCAACAAATTGTATTTCAAACCTTCAACCCAATAAACATCATTGCATCTTGCATTATCAAAAAGTGTTATAGATCCTTTACCTCTCACTGGACATGGTGCATCATTACCAAATCTAACATAGCCTCCATCATAATCTTCTAACATAACAAACTTGTGTTTATCTCCTGTCATATGATGTGAGCATCCATTATCTATAATCCAAGAATCATTAGTGTTTATGTGAGATATTAGGGCTTTTTCTTCATACCTTTCTTCATCTGATCCATATTTGATAGCCACATAAACTAATTCCTCTGTATCAGTCTCATTTGATTTATCATCATTAGATTCCTCATCAGCTATTAAGCATGTATTTCTATCTCTTCTTCTGAAGTCTCGGTGTCCTCCGTAATAATTATCTTTATGTCTGTCATTTCGGTAATCTCTCCTTTTAGTAGAATCTTTGTCAAGACAGTTAGAAGCCATATGTCCTATCTTATCACAATTCAAACATTTCAAAGGCAGTTTTCCTTTATACTTACCTTTGCCTCTCAGTAACCTTTTGGCTAATAGTGCTTCAAACTCTTCTTGCTTTCTAATTTCCTCATACAGTTTGTGTACTACCTCCATGTTCTTACAAAATCTTTCACTTTCTCCACTATGATCTCCTTCAGAGTACTTATACTTTCTTTCATTGAAATCATTAGATTCATCAAGATGAAAAGAACTAAATGCAGATTCAACTTTATTTACCAAAGATCCATTGTTATCAAAATTACTTAACTCAAATGCATGTAGCTTACCAATAGTAGCATCTAAAGAAACTGGCATATTAGGTACAGACCTCAATTCATTGATTGCAGAGACTCAAATTGTATAAGCTGGTAGAAGGGTTCTTAACAACTTACTTGTTATATCCTTTTCTTCAATAGTTCCACCTGCTCCTTTGATTTGATTGACAATCTCCTTTAGTCTTGTACTGTACTGAGTTATGTTCTCACCTTCATTCATCCTCATAGATTCAAGTTGTCCTCTTATACTATCTAGTTTTGCTCTTTGAACATGTTCATCTCCTCCATATACTGATATGAGCTTATCCCACATTGCCTTTGCATCATTGCTGCCTTCTAGATCATTAGACTTTGAATCGGTCAATGTAGATGTTATTTCAATCATTGCTTGAATATGTTCTTGCTTCACCTTTATCTCTTCCATAGTCAATGGATAGGTGCTCGGTGTAACAAAATCATTCTCCAGATAGTATACAACATATTCTCCAACTCTTGATAGATGTAGCTTCATCCTTTTTTGCCATGTAGAGAGACTTGACTTGTTCAACTTCGGTAAAATCCCCCTTATACATCTTTGGATCTTTAACTCAAGTGCCTTTAAACTTTCCTTTCGGAGTTCAAAGCTCTGATACCAATTGATAGTTTTGATACTTAATATAAGTACAAATCCAATAACCAACAAGATGAGAGGGGGTGGTGAATCATACAAACTTAATCTTCCATAAAAACATCAGATTCAACCTCAGTAACATATATTTTAGTAATAAAACTAAAACTGTTAAACATGCAAACTCAAAAGCATATAAACATCATAAACCTCATAACACCAGATTTAACGTGGAAACCCAAATAGGGAAAAACCACTGTAGGATTTCGGACCCACTAAGAAATATACTCTTCTAGAGTATGCTCGGTTAAAAGCAAATCCTGTTAAAGATTACAAACACATTACTAGATGTGACCCAGTTAAGGGATTTCCCTCAGATCTGTTAGGATCTTCACCTTGTTAGAAGTGACCTTGTTAAAGGATTTCAAACACTCAATCAGAATGTCACCTTGCTAGAGGGTTTTACAAATAAGACTGTTAAGTCCACTCGGTTAAGAGATTTTCTGTCACTTTCACAAAATAATAGTAATAAAATCTATCTACAACTTCACATCTAAAATGCTAAAGCAGATTCCTATTTGTTCAATACAATCTAGACATAGAACTAATCTTGTCTATCTACTAGGCTTCTATACTCTATTATTCAAATAGGTCTTCAAGCTTCTAAGCTCGGTAATCACTATGTAGCATCCCTGTGCATACACTTGCCCGCATACATTGTTTATCAACAGTTTCCTATTTATAAATTAGGTAACTGCTTAATCTCGTTGATCGCATTTCCCATGATCAATCATAGCCATCAGATCTTCGATCTTGTCCAGGTTCAATGCATCTTTCGATCTAAAAATGTTTTACCCTGCCTAGGAACTTGAATACATTTCTTGGAACTTGTGTCAAGGTATTGTGGTTCAATCTGAGTTGTAGATCTTCATGCCGACTTTCCTTTGCCTTAGATTCATTAACAAACTTCATCCACAGCTCACCAATCATTTAATTAGTTCCAACTCATCAGCTTCCTTCATTAAATAATGCATGTAAACATTTAATGCATTCTATTATAGCTCAGTTACAACTCGGTAACAACTCGGTGAATACTAAACTTCACTCAGTAGACATTCCGCCTTCATTAACGGATAGCGATAACCTTAGGGTTTACTGACTAGGTTCCTTAGGGTTTACCGACTAGGTTCTTTTCTTGATAACATAGTATAGTATGAACCTTTACATTTAACAACATATGTATGATGTTAAAACAATCTAAAACATCATGATCTCATCATTGTCTGACTCGGTACTAGTTGCCCATTGAATACCTTATTCAGCCCCTTATTCATCATATTCTTTCCTGTGTCTTTTACCGACATCTTTATAATCTTCAAATTATACTTCTCAAGATATGACAACATCATACTGAATTAGAAAATCAGTTTCTTGACATCAATGACAAAATAATAATATCAAGACAGTTAACATCCTTAATCAGTTATATCCATAATCATCAACAACCTTCTCAATATCCTTATGAAATGCCAACAATCTTTCATTGTCTATTATAATGCAATATTGCCAATAGTTGTTCCACGTCACAACAAGATTACCATAAAGCAGCTCCACAAGGCACCTCATCTATCCCAAAACAGTATAACCTTGTGGACCAATTAGACAAAATGTCTGCACTGATATCTATCATAGAGCTATTGCGCCTGTCTCCATCTCATAAAACAATCTTGGATCAAGCTCTCGAAGAGGCGTCAGTCCCTGCTAACTTGAATACAAATCAGTTCCAAGCCATGGTTGGAAGTCTAAGATCATCACCTTGTCTCACTTTCTCTTAAAGTGACAACTCATCCTTCCAGCAACCTTATAACGCATCACTACACATTGAAGGATTTATCAATCAACATAGGATCAAACGAGTCTTTATTGATAATGGAGCAGGCCTGAATATTTGTACACTCCAATTAGTCACTGCATTGGGATATGCAATTTAATTAGTGGATCCCCACAGGAAGATCACAATCAAAGCTTATGATGATGCAGAGCGTTCATCCAAAGGAGTTGTTGTACTACCAATCCGAGTGGGCCCTGTGGTGAAGCACATCATATGTCAGGTTCTGGACCTTCCTCTACCATACAATTTGTTGTTGGGAAGACCTTGGATACATGCCATGCAAGTTGTTCCATCCACCTACCATCAGTGTATCAAGTTCCCACATAATGGTGCAAAAATCACAATCTTGGGTGATGCAAACCCCTTTGCATATTGTCATAACATAAATCATCAGCCAAAGATAACTGTTCCCAACAATAGAGAAGCCATCTCCTCCACATCATACATAAGTCCTGCCTCTCTTTCCAGTTCAAACACTCTTATACCCAAGCAAGAGAAGCTCAAAATGAAAATTGTAGAGGAAGGTCTTGGGGAATACAATCTAAGCCAACTCTTTTGTGTTGGACAAATGCCCACTTCTCCTAAAACACATGGCAAACCTCAACAGGTGCTCCAGACGTCATTGGTCACACCAGCTTGTACATTAACACCTTTCATCCTTGGAAGGAGTCAAGAAGAGGAAACCAATGATGAAGACATAGCGGAATGGATCTATAAAGATCCCATCACCACCGATATACTGCAAGCTACACTTCCCACGGATCAATATGGAAAAGGCCTCCTCATTATGCAAAGAATGGGTTATGATGGTCAGAGTGCTTTGGGACCTTACAAACAAGGAAGACATGAACCACTGTTGCCGGAATTAAAGCCCAAAGATAATACAGGCCTAGGCTTTCAAAAAGAGCTCTTTCCTAAGCTCAGATTCAAAGGAAAACCCAACAAACCACTATATCAACCTATTGCAAAGAGGACACCTTTTATTATAAAAGTAGTATCAAACACCATCGCAACTATTCCACCAAGGCTCAAAATCCCAGCACAACCACCTACAAAACCCATCATCCCACTCATCAAACCAGTGATCTCATCAGCAACAACAATAACATCAATAGCACCATTAGTAGCAGCAACTATATCAGAACCCATAGCAGTATCTACGACACGAGTGGTTCTAGCAGAAGCAGCAGAGTCAACACTACCAATACTCCCTGTATCGGATTCATTGATCCCCATCATCCTTCCTGCAGCACCGATCATTTCATCTACAAAGGTACATCAACCAATCACACCTGCAGTGTTTAACACAAAGGGCATCCTAGTATGGTATAGTAATCGGATACTGGAAAGTGATTTAGAAACCGACTCACATGAATGGGAATTTGATTCCATCTAGCTTAATACTTCAGATGAGGAAGACACATCACTACCTCCACCTCGCAAAGACATCCCTATTTACGGAGAAGCACATATAAAGACCTCTTGGGTTCCTGAGCTGGAAACTTCTTCCATAGACCCTACGTCACATCCTACGCCTGATTTTGATAGGGAGAGTACCATCAATGACCTTCACCATAATGTCTTAACCCTCACTGACACATCTAACGAACTTAACCTAATCGATGAAGTAATGCCCATTATCCATCGTAAACTCATTGAATGGAACCAACCTAATCCCCCATGTCTTGACCATTTCCAAAACGATGAGGTGATCATTGACTTTTTGGAACTGCGGGATAACATACCAAGCGGGGATAACATACCAAGTGGGGATCACAAAGCTGGATTCGCCATAGAACTTAATAGCGCAACATACTTTGGGGCAGATGCCAAACCTTTCAATTGCAAAAATATAACAATAAAACATGGATCTTCCAGTGAAAACCACACCGTGGCACTGTTTGATTCAACAAAAGTAAAAAGAAAGAGCATATCCAACGGTGAAAACCTTTATGAGGCGCCTAAGGATGAAAGGTTTGACATCCTTCCCTGTAGCACACAATGGGAATGATCAATGATTCTCATCGAGGAAACAAAAGAATACAATGTGGGGACTCTTGAAATTCCTCACCTCATACATCTGGTATCTCTTTTAACATTAGAGGAACAGCCAAAGTTTGTCAAATTCTTCTAGAAGCGCCAGATTAACTTCGCATGGTCATATACGGACATGCCTGGACTTGATCCTGATTTAGTCATGCATCACCTCAGAGTAGCAGAAGGAGCCAAACCTGTCAAGAAAAAACCTCGTAAGATGCATCCTTAGATAGCAGTATTAGTCAAAGCTAAACTCAAGAAACTTCTAGATGTTGGCTTCATTAGACCCATTGATTATGCGGATTGGATATCCAACATTGTGCCTGTTGGCAAACCAAAAGGGGGCATCCACATTTGTACTGACTTCAGAGATCTGAACAAGGAATATCCTAAGGATGACTTTCCCCTACCAAATATCGATATCATAGTGGACCTAATAGCAAGACATGCCATGCTTTCACTCATGGATGGCTTTTCAGGGTGTAATCAGATAAAGATCACACCAGAGGATCAACATAAGATGACCTTCACATGTCCATGGGGAACATATTGTTGGAATGTAATGCTTTTTGGTCTAAAGAATGCAGGAGCAACCTATCAATGAGCAATGACCACTATCTTCCATAATATGATGCACACCATAATGGAAGATTATGTTGATGACTTGCTAGCAAAATCACTCACAAGAGAAGGTCATTTGGACATATTAGAGAGAATATTTGATAGACTAGAACAATATCATGTTAGACTCAACCCAAAGAAATATGTCTTTGGAGTAACCTCAGGGAAGCTTCTCGGATACATTGTCTCAAGCAAAGGTATTGAGGTCGACCCAGAAAAAGTCAAGGCAATCATGGACATGCCACCACCAAAGAACATCAATCAACTAAGGACATTACAAGGGTGGCTCCAATCTATACGAAGATTCATTGTACAACTGGTGGATAAGTGTCATCCTTTTACACACCTGTTACACAAGAACATACGCTTGCAGTGGGATGCCAGATGCTAGCAAGCATTCCAGATGCTTAAAGACTATCTCATGAATACACCATTGCTGATCCCACCAGATCCGAGCAAAGCTCTATTACTCTATATATCCACAACAAGTACCGCATTGGGTGTATTACTGGCACAACATAATGCAGAAGGGAAAGAGTGTGTTGTTTACTACATCTCTCGCACACTGGTTGGCTATGAACTCAATTATACCCCTATTAAGAAAGCTTGCCTAGCAGTAATCTTGGCAGCCACTAAACTAAGGCACTATCTGTTAACACACAAGGTACAGCTCATTGCAAAGATCGATCCACTCAAATACTTACTCAGCAAAGCAACATTGACTGGTCACTTGGCCAAATGGGTAATGATTCTCAGTGAATTTGATATCGAGTATGTGGACCATAAGGCTATCAAAGGGCAAGTTATTGTAGATCAGTTGGCCGATGCACCACTCATAGGCAATCATCCTCTCATTTCCAATTTTCTAGATGAAGAGATATTCATGATCACAGAAGCACAACCATGGAAACTATACTTTGATGGTTCATACACTAGGCATGGCTCGGGGGCAGGCATTCTATTTATCACACCTCAAGGTGACAGCATCCCAAAGTCCTACAGGCTCACATTTCCATGCACAAACAACATAGCTAAATATGAGGCCTTGATCACAGGACTCAGGCTAGCCATACAATGGAAGTTACAAGAACTACAAGTATATGGCGACTCCCAACTAGTCATTCAACAAGCAACAGAATAATATCAAACCAAGGATGATAAACTCATGCCATACAAGCAAATGGTGGACAGTCTAATGGCATCATTTACTACAATTACCTTTGAGCAGATACCTAGAGATCAGAATCAAGCTGTTGATGCTATGGCTACTATCGCATCTCTTCTAGATCTTCCATAGAATTCAACACACTATGAGTTCTTGGTAGAACAACTTTGGATTCCCGCTTATGATATCTCTGAATCCAAGATGATATGCCACCTTGTCGGTTTCGAATCCCCATGGTATGGTGAGTTTTACACCTATCTCCACGATCACACCCTTCCTCCCAACCAATCAAATAACCAACGTAAAACTTTCATTTGCCAAACCGCTCGATATACCATTATTGCTGAAACCCCATACCGACGCAGTCTTGATGGTACTCTCCTTTGATATCTGGAACAAGATGAGATAACAAAGACCTTGGAAGAGGTACATGAAGGAATTTGTGGGACTCACTCAAGTGGTCTGTCACTAGCCAAGAAACTCTTGTGCAATGGATACTATTGGCCATCTATGGAAAAAGACTCCTACTACTTTGTCAGAAAGTGCAAGAAATGCCAAGTCCATGGAGACTTGATACATGCACCAGCATAGGAACTACAACCAATTACAACACCATGGCCTTTTTGTCAATGGGGACTTGACCTTGTGGGTAAAATCCATCCATCTTCATCCAACGACCACAAATTCATTATTACCGCCACCGAATACTCCACAAAGTGGATCGAAGCTTTTCCACTTACCCAAGTCACTGGCAAGTAGATCGCCTCATTCATCCTTAATTACATCATTTGCCGATATGGTGTCCCCATGTCCATTATCACAGATAACAGGCTTCCTTTCAAAAATCAAGATGTTCATGAGCTCTATGAAAAGTTTCATATCCAACACCACTTTTCCACCCTCTATTACCCACAAGGCAATGGTCAGGCTAAAGCATTGAATAAAAACATATTGAGAATCCTCAAGAAGACAGTCAACGATGTCGGTTGTGATTGGCATGTTCAATTGAATCTAGTTATGGGCATATCGAACTAGCATTCAAACCCCTACAGGCGCAACTCCCTACTCATTGGTCTATGGTGTCGAAGCCATCTTACCTATTGAGATTGAGATACCATCACTACGGGTTTCCTTGAATAATCTCATCGATGATGAAGCATACAGAGTATCCCATCTTCAGGACTTAGAGTTACTTGATGAGAAATGACAAGCTGCATACGATCACCTCAAAGCCTATCAGCAGCGCATGAGTAGAAGCTATAATCATCGAGTTAGACCTCGTACATTTGAGGTAGGTGATCTTGTTCTCTGAGAAAATTCTCGTAACCAACCCAACCGAGAACATCAGAGAAAGTTTAAATCAAACTGGTTGGGTCCATATGTTATCACTGTTGTATTTGGGTCTGGGGCATATCAGTTGGCTACTTCAGAAGGAGAACCACTAGCAAATCCAATCAACAGCATGCACCTCAAACGGTTTTATACATAAGCTATATAGAGCATCAGGCTCTCATACATACTAGAAAACCACCAAAAACATTCAGAAAAATGTCTTGAAGAAAACACAAAAACATCAAAAAAGAAAGATCATACATCCAAATGGTGAACAACCACTCCAGTGGCACCTTGGATAAGTGCGATGCTGAAAATCTAGCAAACAAGCGCCACTCATAAAGGCTATGACTCCATTGTCTTTCAGGCTTGTTGTGATCACATTCATACACACATCCACCCATCCAAACCATGGCTTGTTATTGATTTGCAATCAAGAAAATACTTCATGCGTCTTGCATCCTGCTTTTTCATAGTCATGTCTAAACTAGGGGCAATGCACTTACCCTCTTTTGATGGAAGTGGATTCTACATTACTTGTAATTCGTTGGGTTTGTCATTCAAAATAATCATCAAAAATCCAAAAAACATTCAAAACAATCATCAAAATACCAAAAACATTCAAAATTACAAAATCCAAAAACATCAAAAAATCAATCAAAAATATGGCAACACCTTGTACAAATGCATCCAAGCAGATACCAAACAAGTATTGGAAAATACTCGCACGATGATCACTTCTCAAATCGACCAAACAATCAACATCAACACTCAAACTGTCTTCAACAAGGATGCATCCTTCCTTACTGTAGCGTCCTAAAATTGCGACACTTGCAATTTCGACTACATTTGGGTCTTCACGATGGCGGCACAACGTTGAACCTGAATGGAGACCCCGAAACCTATTTACGACACCAAAAATTGCATCTTTTTGCACCTTGGCCTGATCCTTCCTTGCACCCTGCTATCCCAGGAGGTGGGACCATGGTGCCCAGCACCCTGGTCCTTCAGGACCAGGGCACCTAGCGCCCTGGTCCCTCAGGACCATGGCACCCAACGCCCTGGTCCCTGGCCCTATTTTGGGCCCGATCTCTTGTTGGGCATCGGGTTTTTAAGTTTGCAATTCGGAAAATAATTCTCCTAGGTCGACCTAAGGTCGGAAAAATTAGTCTTCTAACCCTAATTGACAAGTATATAAACTACATTCCCTCTCCCAAAAGAGGGAGGAAAAAGATATGCGAGCAAGAGGCGGAAGCGATATTCAAACATTCAAACATTCAAGCATTCAAGCATTCCTTCAAGCAATTGAGCATTCTAAGTCTCCATTCAAGGCTAAGTGTTGCATTCAAGACAAGGATTCAACCATTGAAGAGGAGATCACTTACAACATACAAAATACAACATCATTACACCTTCGCATGTAAGAATACAAACATTCTTACAACAAGGTATCAGTACTTGTTTACATTACAAACATTTACATTTATAGCATTCTCATTTCTTGGTTAATTCCAAAACCGGGGTTTGACCTAAAGGCAAACCCCTAATCCCTAACCCCCCAATCGTCCTCTCTTTTCTGTGTGTAGGTTGCAGGTACGCGACTGTAATTGAAGATCTGGAATCCTTGTGCTGAGACGAACAGACCCCCCTTTGTTTCGAAGATTTGTCGGAGGACTGTGTGCACTCCGAGCGCCATCGTCCCATCAACTTTCGCTCAAATTTGCAAAACAGCATCGTCTCGACATTTTACTACTAATTTCAGGTCCGTAGCTTCATCCTGTGTCCCTATCTCTGTCTACAAGCGAATCTTTCTTACTTTACATGCATTCCTAGTTCAATCATTCTATCTACATTCTTTACAAAAGAGGGTATCCTTGATGTCTTAACCCTTGAAACTCATTTAGAATCCAGTCTTGCATTGTGTAATATTGGATCTTGTGGGTTTCAACCCCTCTTTTGAATGTAAAGTCTCTCCTAAGTGAAAACCATCAACTCTAGTGACCCCCTTTCTCTCCTTGGAGTGGGGGAAACACCTAGGGTTCGATTTTCCGCTTTACACTTACCAAACCAAAGACAAGATGACATTTTCTTTGACAAGAAAATTATGTTTTAAGCTATCAAATACTTGGTTGATTTGTAGGTTATTCATTTATATAAATCAAGTTCCTACACTACTTTGGGATATCCACAAGTGATTAGAGTGGTCGTGATGGTTCCTGAGCATTGTTTGTGTATCCTCTGCGAATTATTCTGATGAAATTCTAGGGCATGTACTAATGGTGTCTACGTTTGAAGTTCACTGAATTACGTGATCTTATGTGAAATGCAAACATAGATCATTACGGCTTGCTGACTACAACATATACCTCAACCATCTGAGCATGAACCATTATTGAGGATCCATATTATTTATTCTTTATTCTTTATATATGCTATTGGCTTTCAGGTACAATGCTCTTTCTTTGGTTCCTCCTACCTCATCCAAACTGGATAAAGGTTTTATCTCTTATTACAATATGAACTTGTCTCAGGATATGATGAGCCTAAGATCAAGGAGGATGATCCAAGTCATGCATGAAAGGAGATGATCCTTGTCTATTCCACAAGCAATACTCTAGTCAACTTGACCCATTATATCAAGTTGTTTGTATTAACTTGCTATATCAAAATTCATGAAAGGAATACTTAGGTCATCTTGAATCATTATATCAAATTGCTTGTATTTTCTTACAACATTTTAAAATCTCAATGATGAAAAATAAAATACTATGGATCCTCATTTCATCTCATCTATATATATTGCATTCCGTTGCATTCCATCCATCCATAAATTCATAATAGTTGCATATCATTCATACATAGTAATGACAATGGATACTCTATTTTCCTCTTCTTCCATAGGAATGCACCATAGGTCCTCCATTTCTTCTATCTAACATCGAACCCCCCTCACCCTCCCCATTTTGATAATCAACATCACATACCCTACATCATCTCCCATCAACCCAATCAAGCAAGTTACCCTATTTGCATAGGTACATCGACTCCCACACTCCTAGACTATCAACAGATACTCTGATCAAGTATCTTCGGGTCTCAATAGGTAATCGATTATGGAAAACCTAGACTATAAAAGGTATTTATCATAATGACCTAGTCTCAACGGGCCTGCCATGATTCACCACAACCATCCACCACACACGCACACACTATCAATTGATCAACCAATCCAACACAATCCAATAGAAAATTACATCAATTGTCTAAGTCTCAACAAGTATTTTGCTTCATATACCTTGACTTCATCGGGCAATTACATCAATTGTCTAAGTCACCATCAAGTCACTTTGATTCACTTACTCAAACTTTATTTTGTCCAAGCAAACAACTGACATCAACTGTCATGCTTTGACTCGACCGGGGCAATTTAACCAATTGCACCAGATTGTCCAACCATTTTGATCAATTGTATAGTATCAATCAAAATCGTAACACCACATTTGCACCGTATCTCCTGCATAACCTACGGCTACTCACTGGCTTGCCATTTCTCCATATTCACTCTGTTTTCTTCCATTCTTTCACCATTATTGCTAATTTCTTTTATTCTACCTCCCCTCCACTTCTTTCTCTTTTTTGAGAGATCACCCAATTTTTCAGAATTTTTCAGCCCATCTATCGAGGGGGCATACCACCCTCTAAATTAACATTTATGGGGCATATTTCTTCACACCTATTTTTCTTTCTTTGAAATGACACGATAAAACCACACCGTCTCAAAGAGGGGCAAATGTAGTCACATAAATCTGTCCACTTAATTAAATGAATATTTAGTATTTATTTGATTATTTAACCATCAATCAATAATTAATTAAATTAATATATTTAATTAATTCATCTTAACCCTCTTCTCCTATTAATTAAATAAATTATTCAATTTATTTGATTAATTCACTTAACAAATTCAGACCATTAATTAAATAAATAAATCATATTTATTTAAATTCCCCCAAAATCCCACGTCTTACATTTAAATAGATTATTTATTTAAATCACCTTTATCCTCTACCCACTTGTATTTTCCTACAAATGCAAGTTGCACAACTATTTTAAATAAATCATTTATTTAAATCACCTTTATCCTACACCCACTTGTATTTTCCTACAAATACAAGTTGCACAACTATTTTAAATAAATTATTTATTTAAAATCCTATTTATCCTCACCCACTTGAAACCTTTAATGGTTTCCCTTAAAGTCTTCAAACTTAATGGCTTCCCTTAAAGTCTTAAGACTTTAATGGTTTCCCTTAAAGTCTTCAAATTTAATGGCTTCCTTCTAAAGTCTTCTCAAACCTTTAATGGTTTCCCTTAAAGTCTTCAATCATTTAATGCTTTATCTTCCTTTTTCTCATTTAAATAAATTAATATTTATTTGAATATTTACCCAAATGCAAATTAAACCATTTAATTGAAATAAATTATTTTATTTTAATTGAAAATCCCAAAATTCCTCTCACTTGCATTCTCCTACAAAATCCACTTGCATGCCTAAATCTCTTCTAAATTCTTCTAACTCCTTCTAATTAGCCTAATCCATCCCCTAAATATTGTCACATTCCTAAGCAACTTGGAGTCACTTCTCAAAGCCCTCAAAGTCTTTGAAAGACATTTAAGGCTTTAAGTCTTCAAATGGTTAACCTCTAAAGTCTTCCAAACCATTAAAGGCTCTTACCTAACCATTTATGGTTAACTCACCTTTTACCTTTGGTTAGAGACTTTCCTCTAACTTAACCATCCTTTTGACTCATGGGTCTCTTCAAAGCATTTATTTCTTTGACTAGGGTAACCATCATGTCCCCTCAAGCATTTAATGCTCCTTATCTCTTCTCTCAAGCCTCCTCATGGTGACACTTGTCAACATGGGATTGGGTTGAAAGTCTCACATGGATTGAATATCTTTCAATCCTAACCCTTGTTAAGATTGTTCAATCTTAACCCTTCATTTCCCCATTTCTTCTATAAATAGAACCCTTCTCCTCAAGCAAAGAAGGAAGAATTAGAGTATTGTTGTTATACTGGTATTAGCATAGAGCTTTTTCATAGCATCACTATCTACACTTGCATAGCATTTGTTTATCATTTTCAACCATCTTGAATCTCCATATGGCATCCATGGCTAGTGCTAAAAGCTAAGAGCTACACTCATGTGGAACTTGGAGAGGAGAGGAACAAGGGAGGAGCAACTATGAGCAACTTGATTAGCTATTTTATTCTATGTTTATATGCTTTCTATTTCATGCTTAATAGCTCTCTTGATATGCCTATTTAGGATAATCTTTTGTTGCTAACACTAACGTTTGTTTCTTGTGCTCTTGTGTGTGTTGCCATCAAACAAATTTTTTAATCCTTTTTGCACAGCATCAACACCAACATAAGATAGCGTCATCCATTTAAATTAAATAACCATTTAAATAAACGAAAATACACAAAACCAAGAATGATCAAATGACAAATCACAAATGACCAAATCAAGGCACTATGAAATGCATAACAGCCAGACGGGGAACACAACTGACTGACAACACTCACATGAGTGTAACTGCGGTCAAGCTAGGGTACAACAACTATCTCCTCCACTCCCATTGGATATATAAGGCATGCTCAGACCTGTGAAACCAGGTGGAGTCAATACCCCGTACCTACTCGGTACTAGTACCTGCAATGTCCTGCACCAAAGAACCATATGTGCACATAGACCTATATATATATATATACAGACACAGCATACACACCGATGAAGGAGAATCGGGACATTCCCTATCTCACTGGAGTGAGTGAAGGAAAATCATCCCCTCGCATCCCAATACACTTGCAAACACACAACATATAAATAACGCATCGCAATATAAGCGAAAAGTGTCAGTCCATGATAATGATCTAAAACATAACATTAATCATAAGCACTGAGATACTGCATAAAACCATACACCATAAAATCAGATAAAGCATGAAATAACATCGAATAGCATCCAAATCAATATACAATAATGTTCCACAGAACAGTCACTAAAGTAACTCAAAACATACAAAAGAGGCTGATAGAGGAGGGGTACTACATCCTCCCACCCTAGCCTAGGCTTACTCCTGGAAGCCTAAAACACATAAGAATAAAGCTCTCTCATCTTCACTGCATCTTCGCAAGTCACAGAGGTCTCATCACTAGGGTCCCATAGGACCTTTACCTACTCGATGGTACGACCCCCTGAGGGTCAAACCCCACTGCTGAAGAATGCGCACGGGCTCCATGGAAAGCTCCCCATCCTCGACCTACAAATCGTTCCAATCAAGAACATGGGTCACATCAGAATGATAAGGATGAAGAACAGAAACCTAAAAGACATCATGGATGCGAGATAGACTCGGTGACAAGGCAAGATGGTAGGAAACAGGTCCTATCTTCTCAAGGATCTCAAAAGGGCCTACAAAATGAGGCACTAACTTAGAACTCTTTCCATAACGGATCGGACTCTTCTGCGGATGCACTCTCAAGAACACACGGTCACCAATAGAAAATTGGCGATCAAGTCTATGGGCATCAACATACTTCTTCCGCCTATCTTGAGCAGTAACCAAATGCCCACGAATCTACTCAACCTACTGCTCCATCTCATGAAGAAAATCTGGGACTAAACGCACCCTATCCTCCAACCGATCCCAACTCAAAGGAGTACGACAAGGATGACCATACAATGCCTAGAAGGGTGACATGCCTATAGAGATGTGATATCCATTGTTATAAGCAAACACCGCAAGGCAAAGTTATTCCTCCTAGCGTGACTTCTTGTCCATAACATACATGCGAAGCATGTCCTCCAAGACCTGATTCACATGCTTGGTCTGACCATCGGTCTCTGTTTGATAAGTTGAACTGAAGTTCAACTGGGTTCCCAAAGCATGCTGAAGTGAGGTCCACAAAGCTAAAGTAAAGACAGGGTCTCTATCAGAAATGATCTGCCTTGGGATCCCATGCAACCTCACCACATCTTCCAAGAAGACTCGTGCCACCACTGTTGTCATATAAGAAGATCGAATAGGCAGAAAATGAGAAACTTTTCTCAATCTATCAATAATGACCATGATGGCATCATGACATCGTGAAGAAACAAGCAACCCTACTATGAAATCCATGGAAATGATATCCCATTTCCAATCCGGTATCAAATTCGGCTGTAAAAGCCCGATAGGGTGCTAATGCTCCGCCTTCACCTACTGACATTCCAAGCACTTGGACACAAAATCAGCAATGTCATGTTTCATACCAACCCAATGATATATCTGTCTAAGATCAGTGTGCATCTTCTTGACACCAAGGTGTGCCGAATAAGGTGCATGATGGGCCTCAGTCATGATCAAAATGCGAAGACCCTCCAAAGGAGGTACATAGATCTGTCCAAGATGTCGAAGAAGACCATCTGACTCAAGAGTATATCTGAAATATCTACCCTCCAATGGTCTTCTAGACTTCGCCACGGCTGTAACATCCTGATACCAAGTGTCCTGAGGTAGAACTCCAAGAATTCTCTCACTCGAGTCCACACCAAGGAACAATGCTGCAACCTCATGCCACCTACGGCTCAAAGAATCTACCACTACATTCTCTTTCCCCTGAATATAACAAACCTCAAAATCATACTCACAGAGGAATTCCATCCATCTTCATTGTCGAGCATTAAAGTTCAGCTGCGTGAAAATATACTGCAAACAGCGGTGATCACTATGCAGTTCAAGCTGACGCCCCAATAGGAAATGTCTCCAATGAACCAATGCATGCACTACAGCTGCCAACTCCAAGTCATGAACTAGATAGTTCAACTCGTTATCCTTGAGTTTGCGAGACTCATAGGCAACCACACGTCCATCCTGAATAAGAACCGAACCTATACCTTCTAAAGAGGCATCTGTGCATACCATGAAATCTCTGGATGGGTCAGGAACTGCCAAAATCAGAGCACTAACAAGGAGTTCCTTCAAGGTACGAAAAGCTAATTCACACTGCTCTAACCAAACAAACTTCTTCCCATTCCTCTGGAGAGAAGTAATCAGATGGCCTATCCGAGAAAAGCTCTAAACAAAGTGACAGTAATATCTGACCAAACCCATGAAAATTTGAACTTTAGAAACATTGGTCGACGCTAGCCAATCAACAATGGCTTGGATCTTAGAAGGATACATGGATACACCTTTTCCTGAAACTATATGACCAGGATAACTCACCTTTGACTGGAATAAACCACACTTCGCCAGATTCACAAAAAGTTGATTCTCCCTCAAACACTGCAATACCTGACACAAGTGACCCTCATGCTCTTCCATAGATCTAGAATAAATCAATATGTCATCCAAGAACATAAGGACAAAGTGGTCAAGGTAGGTGCGAAAAACCCCATTCATAAGACTCATGAACACTGAAGGCATGTTCGTCAACCCAAATGGCACCACTGTGAATTCATAGTGACCATAACGAGTACGAAATGTCGTCTTATGAATGTCTACATCATGAATGCACAACTGATGATACCCAGACTTCAGGTCTATCTTAGAGAACACCTTGGCTCCCTTCACCTAATCTAAAAGATCATCAATCTGAGGCAATGGGTATTGGTTCCGGATTGTTACCTTGTTCAACTGTCGATAATCAATCCATAATCAAAGAGAACCATCCTTCTTCTTGACGAAGATAACTGACGCACCCCAAGGAGAAACACTAGGATGAATGAATACCTGGGCCAACAAGTCCTCAACTTGCAACTTCAACTCACTCAACTCCTGAGTAGTCATCTGATAAGGTGCTCTCGCAATAGGTTCCACATCAGGAACCAAGTCGATGCAAAAATCTATGTCTCGCTTCGGAGGCATACCGGGAATAACACATCAGCATACTCTCGAAGAATAGGGTGACCATCTAGAGAAATTTCTCCACTCTCTCCTTCATCCACATCCTCAAGAGCAAGTGCAAAAATCTGACACCCTTGATGCATGCACCGCCTAAGTTGCACAGCAGAAATCATATGTAAGGATATCGATCAATGAAATCCAACGATCCCCACTTTCCTGCCATGTTCATCTACACACTCTACTGTGTTCAGATGATAGTCTACATGAGCACTGTGAGATGATAACCAATCCATCCCCAACACAACTCCATAGGACCCCAAAGGAATGACTCGAAGGTCAACTGAAGTGACAAAGGGTCCTAGGTTCAACTCACAACTAGGAACGATGGCATCTACGAACACTCGCACATTTGTAGCCAACTCTACTTGCCACCTATCTGCCTGCTTAGTAGACACGAGCCCTCACCGCTCCACAATGGATGAAGAAATAAAAGAATCTAAAGAACCAGAATAAAAAAGTATAGAGATAGGGGTACCACACAACACACATGTGGTCTCAATTACAGTACTCTGATGCTCAACTTGGTAGTCATCCACCGCTACCAATACTCTATGGGATCTACCTGCATCCCCCACTGTCGGCTCTGATGCGGCTGACCTCTGGCTACTCGTCTGGTGAGGATGTTGAGGACACTGAGTGGCCTTGTATCCATACTAACCACAAGTGAAGCAAGCTCCCCTAACCGGTCCTCTACTCTCAGATGGTCCACTAGACTACTGAAAGCTCTCCCCACTAGGGGCCTGAGGTGCTCCCTGAGAAGACTGCCCTGGAAAGGTCTGTCTACCCTTCTACCATCTCCTACTCTTCCGACACTGAGAGATGCCACTCGGCTGGCCCTGAGACTGCTTCGGTCTCAGTAGTTGCTACTGCTATTGACCACCCTTGGCGGGTGCCTGAGGGCCTCTAAAGGTGCAACAGTCTTGGACTGATACCCTCTACCTCTAGACCCACTGAAAGGATCACTCCTAATCTGAACTCCTAACTAGCTACCATGAGCACGGCTAAGGTTCTGCTCTACCAACCTGGCTTCTTCCACAGCTACCTCCACTAAAGCAGGCTCAAAAACTCTCACTCCTCCACTAATGTGGTCATTAAGACCTCTCACGAAGAGCTGCACAAGCATAGCCTCATAATTGTCAATCCCGACATACTGTTTAAGCTCATAGAACTTGTGCTCAAACTGATCCACTAAGAACCCAAACTGGCATAGAGCTTAGAACTCATCTTCTCACGACTGCCTCCACTAGGGTGAGAGGAATTGGGCCCTGAACCTCTCCAAAAAGATCTACTAAGAAGTGGTGTTAATGCTCACACCGATCCTCTCCTCCTCTAATCTCCACCAGATAGATGCAAAGCTCTTGAGGCACATGATCATGCATCTCTCCTTGGTGTTGCTACTGTAAGGATACATAGTAAAACACCAATCCAAGCTGATGAGCCCAGTACCTTTTCCATCAAAGAAGGGAGGATTGGACCTCATCAAGTCCCTCATGTGCCCTAAGATAGCTGGGTCTGGGTCCACTAGGACCTCTCTCCTTCAATGAGATCTCTCTCTCTCTCTCTAGAATCTACTGAAGCGATTCCTCTACCCGACCATGGATGGGCTGATCCACCTTAGGTCTAGGGCCTAGTCTAGCTAGCACCTTGGAAACATCTGATGCAGCTCCTCCCTTTCGGGAACCTTCTCTACTAAATTTGGTTCCTCTTGATGAACCGACTGATCTCTATAAACACTCGCATGAGTGGGTGGTGGCAAAGGACTATGGCGGTCGGAACCTCGACCCCTTCCTCCTCTTTTGTCTCTGGTGCGGCCACCAACGTGGCCACCTCCCTTGGCTCTCCTAGCCATGACCTAACACTGCACAAGAGAAAAAGGTTCAAATCAAAGGCAAGGAAAGACACAAGGAAGTCACACCACAAGACCTACACAAAAGTTCAAAGCAAATGGGCTCACTACAAACCCAGAGTACCCAGTGTTGAAACATGGGCTCTGATACCAAATGTAATGCCCCGCCAGGAACCCCGAAGGAAAAACCGACAACAAGGGTGACACAATGTTTTTTTTATAGTACAAACATCATAAGTGCATTTACACACCATGCAAGATAACACAAGCGGGAGACTTACACCAGAAATTTCTTAAGGGCGACCAACAAAGAATTAACTTCAAGAATGAATTCCACCAAACCTTAAATCCACATATGCATCATTAACTCAATGATCACAAGAATTCATAAGAAAATAAATATTTATCATTGAAAGATTGAATGGATACAATATAATTCCACTTCAATAAGCATTTACAAACATCATAAAGGAAACTGATAAAAACATCCCAACATAGGGTTACATTGCACTTCCAATACATAGCTTCTCAAAAAACATTTAAGGATACATCTCAACCAAATATAAGGTTACATAAGATCAATATTACAATGACCACATAGGTGTCCAAATAACAATAATCTCCAAACATGAGATGAAACATGAGCCTCAAACCATAGGAACACCTGCGAAGCCAATCCTCGCATGAAGGTACAAATCCGAACATTCGATGCGAAGTGGCACTACCACTCGACCATGTAATTCCCAAAATGGAATCACCCCACCATTCTAGGAAATACCTGAGGACCCTCAAACAAGCATAAACATAACATGGTCGACCAAACAATATGACTCCATGACAACACAATATGACTCCACAAACTCTAGGTGACTCAACATCACAAACGCACAAGTGAACCAAATGAGAGAGTGTCATCGCATAGTTTAAGATGGATACCATGGTACAACCTCCATAGGTCCGGACTCACTATCCTGGTAACCTCTCCCGAACCTCCAGTTCCAACTAAATCTCATGCGAACCCTACCAACCTTTCCTGAAGACAAGGTGGTCGGTTTGCCATTCCAGGCCTTCTCGCAACATTATGAGCCCTGTACTAGCACTCACCTATGCACGAGGTACAATTATCTTTATTAATGTTATGATACTACCCACCTAATCAATTCATTAGATTATTAGTTATTATCTGACTTTCACTAGGTCGTAATGCCTACCACTTTGGGCACAACCTCCAAGCGAAAGCCACTCTCTCAAAGGACACTAAATAGACATGGTCACTTCTCGAGGACCCTATGGCGAAGCAGATAGCCATAACACCACTATCAAAAACAAGTGGTCAAACAAGGACATACTGACTCTTGGCTAACCATAAGGAAAAGACACTACATGGTTAAGACAATGAAGCTAACATATATCTCTTGGTCAAAGATACACAATACGCCACCACAGGATGACTGAACCACAGACCAAAATAACACATAATACACCTGCAGCATCATTGATTGAAAAATGAAATAAAACACTCTTTCCAGCAGTCAAATTATTCAATTTCCAAATCAATATTCCATTAGGAATGAAATCCACATTAAACATTCAACTGAATAAAAACATGAATTCCAAACAAGCATTTTAATTCATTTCTAGAATATAACCAAATTAACCAATTTGAATTATTAATTCATGCCTTGATTCTCATTGATAAATTTACTAACCACATAATAAAATTTACATGAAAATCACCTTTATTTTATTCAACACAAAAATCCATTCCAAAATATATATTTTGTTTATTAAAAATTAACTTATAGCATAACTGGTTTGAACCGGTAAATTACCTAGTAACGCGGGGGTTAAACCGGCCCGCAGTAGTGCAACTGTCGGGGGCCGTAGGCACTACCTACCAGTAGTACTGCTACCAACCAGTAGTAGGCACTACCAATCGGTAGCGCTACTACTGACCTATAGCAGGCACTACCATTCGGTAGCATTGCTACCAACCAGTAGCGGTGACTACCGTCCAGTAGCACTGCTACCGTCGGTAGCAGTAACTACCGATTAGTAGTACTGCTACCGCGTAGCAGTATTGCCGACCGATAGTACTACTACCTTTGGGCAGTAAAGAATATCGTCCCGCGTGGTGGGACTAGCCCGCCATGGGGTAGGGAAAGACAAGAAAATAAAACAAATAAAATACATGCCTCTTAAGGCATAAAATCCATACACCCAATCGTTTATCTTGAAAATGATTCTTTACCGAAACATTTCACGGCACACACATACACAATGCAAAATCCAATTTTCTCAAATGGATATTTAGCAGCAAGGTAAAAGATGAAATACAGTCCCACAAGAACCCCAAATCTATGCAACATGAAACTAGGAAGCACAAAGCAGAAAGAGAAATGAACCATTTCCTTCCTAAATGCAAACATGTGATATAGATTTCACAAAACCAACAATAATAAACACTATTTCTTCCATTCAAATCATTCCACAAACATCTCCAGGAAGATTGCATAAATTTCCACACACAGAAAACAAACTGAATTTCAATTAACAAATTCAAAACAAAAAGAGAACCTCCAACCTTGAAGCAACAACAAGCAAAGAGATGAAGAATTTCCAGTCTTGCAAACTAGGTCGAATTTCCAGTTCCTCCAAGAAGTTTTCCAGAATTTCTTTCCAAAAATCCCCCTCTTCCTTCTTCCCGTGAATCCTAGGAATAGCATGAAAAATTCCCTTTTAACCTAAACTTCTAGGTTAAAAGTTTCCCAACCAATTAGATTTAAATATTTAAAAAGTAAAAACAATCAGATTTACCCCTTTTTCCAAAAATAATTATTTTCTAACAATTGAAATGAAAAAAAAAAAGTCAAAAGGAAAAGCTTTTACAAATTTCTATAACCCAAAATAGTTTCTTTCAACATAATCATTTAACATTTAAATGGCTAGACAATTATTTATTCCATTCCACCAAAACGCATTATGCAACTTAACACAATAAATTAAGCTAGTTACCATTTAATCTAGCAATCATTAATTTGAATAAATCAATAATCACAGAGCATAATAATTAAATAATTACGCCAACATAGGATAGCATCATCCATTTAAATTAAATAACCATTTAAATAAACGAAAAACATGCAAAACCAAGAATGATCAAATGACGACTCTCAAATGACCAAACCAAGACACCATGACACACATAACAACCTGACAAGAAAACACAACCAACTGACAACACTCATAATAGTGTAACTGCGGTCAAGCTAGGTACAACAGCTATCTCCTCCACTCTCATCAGATAAATAAGGCATGCTCAGACCTGTGAAACCAGGTGGAGTCAATATCCCGTACCTATCTGGTACTAGTACCTGCAATGTCTTGCACCAAAGAACCACACGTCCATATAGACCTATACACACACACACACACACACACACACACACACACACACACACACACACACACACACACACATATACAGACATGACATACACACCGATGAAGGAGAATTGTGGCGTTCCCTGTCTCATCGGAGTGAGCGAAGGAAAATCATCCCCTCGCATCCCAATACACTTCCAAACATGCAACATATAAATAACGCATCACAATATAAGGGAAAAGTCTCAGTCCATGATAATGATCCAAACCATTAATCATATGCACTGAGATACTACATAAAACCATACACCATAAATCTAGATAAAGCAAGAAATAACATCACATAGCATCCGAATCAATATACAATAATGTTCCACTGAACAGTCACTGAAGTAACTCAAAACATACAAAAGAGGTTGATCGATGAGGGGTGCTACATCCTTTCCCATATGCAAGAAGACCCCAATCTAATACACGATCTCTACCATCCATATGTTGATAGACTACAAACTACCCATATGTGGAGGTGCTTCAAAGATGGCACTTTTAAATGTTATATAATTCGATAATCTAGATAGTACTATGGTCAAACAAGGTGACATATATGTGATCAGCATTTCCATTTGATTTTAATTTTTTTGTGATAGATATTATCATATATAAATTTAAATTACTGATAAATAATTGAAATGCAATATTCATTTGCTTGCCTACGCACATCTCAGGATAACTGTCTTGATATACATATCCGTTTCATTGTCGAAGTACAACATCGTATGAATTTTAATGAGAGCGGAGCGAGGAAGCTTCGAGAACAATAAGAAAATAAATAAATAGTAAAAGTGGGTTGCAAACATTCAAAACGTGTGATAAGCACCCGCTCAATGTGATAAGAAAAGATGGTGGCAGGAAGTTTCAGTATTGAAATAGAGTCTCCAGTGGAGGCAAAAAGGCTGTGGAAAGCAACTGTGGACACCCACAACTTATTGCCAAAGCAAGCACCAGCCCTCGTCTTGTTCAAGGTGATGGAGGAGTTGGCACCATTCGACACGTTAAGTTCACTCCAGGTAAGTAACATTTTGGTTTGCATCATGTTTATATTGTACGTCTCATTTTAACACCTAAAGATATTGTTTTTCAATCAAGTTTTGAACCAGAGACATTGTTTGTTACTAATAATACGATATGAAATTAAAATTGTTATTGCAGCCAACAAGGATTTTAGCTATATGAAAGAGAAAGTGGACTTAGTTGATGAGGCCAACTTGGTTTATGGTTACAGCCCTGTGGAAGGAGGAATGTTGGGGGAAAAGGTGGCATCAGTAAGCCACAAGATTAAATACACCCTCAAACCAGAAGGTAATGGTGGATGCATTACCACATTTACCTGCGACTACGATAACCTACCTGGTGTTCCCCAGGATGAAGCCAAAATTGAGGAGATCAAGGCCAAGAACACTGGTTTGTTCAAGCAGGTGGAGGAATATCTTATCGCCAATCCCACTTTATACTGCTAAATGGAGTATCAAGATCTCAATGGCAGCAGTGTCAGTGTCACTAAATAACAAGACATGCGTAATATCTCATACTGATGATGATAATAGGGAGGGTTCCACTCTTTGTCAATGGCAGTAGTGCCACTTAGATATACTTCAATAGGAAGATGTATGTCCTAGGCCTGTTAGCTGGGTCTTACTCACTTTTAGATTTTGGGTTTCCAATTTCACCCTCCTCGCACTTAATTAGAAGAAAACTGTGTGTTTTTCTGTAATAATAAGCTAAAGGTTGATGCTTTCTTAACTGTTCAATTATGGTTTTACAATTTTGAAATGTAAAAATATGGCTTTGTAGAAAAAAGTTTTCCAGTATGGATAACAAAAGTAATATATATAGAATTTGAAGTGAATATGTATTTTATTTGGGAGAATTCTTGTTCTTGTTATCACTGTATATAAGTTTTAACTGTTGAAGGTGATGGAGGAGTTGGTAGCACTCAGACATGTTAATTTTACTGCGAAGGAACACTTATTTGTACTATGCGAGCAGAAACAACCTTGAAAATAAATAAGAAACAGCTCCTAATGCAGCTATATACATGTTGGATTCCCATGAATTCTTGACCACAACAAGAGTCATTCATAGTACATGTAAAATTAGTCATAATTCACAATACAGATACAAAAATAATTCATAGCACATGTAAAATCAGTCATAATTCACAATACAGAAATAGAATTTGGAGTAGAAAATAAAAGATAGATTTAAACAAAGTTATGTAATAGATTTTGAAAGATGGATTAGGTTTTGGGTTGATGAAAGCTATTCTTAGTACCATTTATTTCAATGATTAAAAAATAAAATTTAATCAAATGCATATACAAGATGCTAATAAAGTTATTAAATAGATTTGAATGATGGATTATGTTTTTGGATGATGTAGACTATTCATAGTATCATTTACTTCAATGGTATCATTAATTTTGATGGTTAAAAAGTAAAATTTGACCAATTGGATAGAAAAGATCCTAAATAAAGTTATTAAATAGGTTTGAATGACAGATTAGGTTTTGGGTCGGTGAAGGCTCTTTTTAGTATTATTTACTCTGATGGTTAAAAACTAAGATTTGACCAATTGGATTGAAAATATCCTAAACAAAGTTAGTAGATATATAACTGAATGATGGATTAGGTTTTAGGTTGATGGAGACTATTCTTAGTATCATTTTGACCAATAAAATAAGACAAAATTTATCATATTTTAGTGTGGGTGAAGTGTATGTTTGATGATGATTTTAAGATGAATAGCTGGAGAATGTAGCAAGTAGTTTCGGTTATACATCGTATATTATGTATGATTCTTCTTTGGAAAAAAGTATATGGAAATGCTAGGTTATTGCAACTTTGGGTCTCAAATGCTTCCTCAAGATTTCCTACTACTGATGAGTATGGTACATGAGACATCTATGTCTTCTTTGCTCCCGTGATATGGCACGGTTCAGAAGACAATGTAATATGAACAAGAAATGGAGTACTAACTGGTTGTGATTTCTGCATATTGAAGCACTGCAGAACCTTCTCCACATAATTTTTTTGTGACAACCATAATTTCCTGTTGTTTCTGTCTCTATGTATCCTCATTCCAAAAATCTGATTTGCACTGCCTAAGTCCTTCATATCAAACTCCCTAGAAAGATGAGTTTTGAAATGGATGATTTTATACATGTTGAGACCTGCTACCAACATATCATCAACATACAATAGTCATCATACCTTTGAAAATAGGCACAATGATCAACCTCACATCTACTAAAACCCAAACTCAACATGAAGGAATCAAACCACTTGTACCAACACCTTGGCACCTGTTTCAAACCATACAATGATTTTCTCAGCAGGTACAAACAAGATTCTCTTTGCCTCTTTCCTCAAAACCTTTTGGTTGCTGCATATAAATAGCCAACTAGCTAAGATAGCCATGATGACGCAACCACTGCTAGCTAAAATAGTCATGATGGCTCAACCGCTGGTAGCTAAGAGTCCAACTTGGACTTCACATTCCAATAGTGAGTTGGGTCTAACAGTAAATATTTCTCACTTTTTCAATGTTGGCTTCAATTTTAGGTTTCCAATTTCAGCCTCCTCGCACTAGATTAGAAAAAAAACTATTTTTTTGCTGTAATAATGAGCTAAAGGTTGATGTTTTCTTAAGTGTTCAATTATAGTTTTAAAATTTTGAAATATAAAAAATATGGCTTTATAGAAAAAAGTTTCGAAGTATGGATAACAAAAGAAATATATATATAGAATTTTAATTAAAAAATAAAACACATGATATGTAAAACTATACATTGTTTTTTTTAAACCTAGAAAGAAAAACATAATAATTGTCATTCGAGCACTGTCATGGAGGTTATCTACCTTTCGATATAGAATGGTATGGTGACTTCTTCTCTGCTATTTTCATGGAAGCTTCTTTCTAGTAGATACATGTATTGTCCTTCTTTATTAAAATGCATATTGCATTGTGGGATTCTAACATTCACGCTACTATGTGCAAGAAGATGGAGCATATGCATCATAACACTATCATTAAAGACCTTTAAAAGATTGTCAATCGATCACTATCATGCATGTAGATCATAAAATCATTTACAAATTTAAATTTAAGAGAAGTAATTTATGATTTCTTTACAATTCAATTTAATGATTAAAGATAATTATTAAAGTATATACCATGCGGTTTTTTTGTTAGTTGGGTGGTGTGTTTTGGTGGACGGGGGTTGGTGCTAGGGTTTGAGGTTAGGGGCCATGGAGATATGGAAGAGGTTTCTAATAGTTTGGTGGTTGCTAGGGCAAATTTGGCCCTTAGTCATTCTTCAAACATGCATGCTCAGATGTTAGATTCCTCTTTTGTGGGTGAAAGTTCCAAACTCAAGAAGGTGAATGGGTGTTTGTCGCGGAGTGTAGATCATCTAGTTCTGGTTATTTCTCTCAAATAAATGATGGAGGATATTTCTTATTGGATCCAACATGTTTTGATTTGAAAGTTCCTTGGAATCCGTATTTATCTCCCAACTTTGGAATCTTGGAATTTTTGGTCCTGGCAGGTTGATGGTGACATGTAAATTATGCTGGCTACGAATGGTTATTTCATGGTTGATTTTTCTTGCATCTCGGATCGAAATAGAGTTTTTGAGGGAGGGCCCTACTTTTACAATCATGTTGGCTTGTTTGTCAAGCCCTGGCATGTGGGTTTCAATTTTGCTAAAGAATTGCCCTCTAGGGTTCTTGTCTGGGTTCGTTTGCCACGTCTTCCTTTGGAGTTTTGAAGGGAGGATATTTTACAATGAATTTCTACTTTGTTGGGGAAGTCAGTTGCTATTGCTCAACATACCATTAATAAAAGGGTTTTTTCTTATGCTTGTATCTGTGTTGAGATTGATCTTAATAATCCGTTGTTCTTGGCTCTACTTCTTGGACTCAACAATTAGATTATAGGTCCCTTCCTTTTCTATGTCAGATCTGCCATGAGTATGGACAACTTCAACACCAATGCCCTAGGATAATCAAATCTATTAGGGCTTCTTCTCCTCTTTCCTCGATTCTGATAGCAGATAAGAGGGACAAAGGAAAGGTTTCTATGACAGATGGTGGACCTAATGAGGATGGTTTTATACCTGTAAGCCAAGGGCTAAAGGGAGAGGTCAGAAGAAGTCTTATAAGGATAGGCAGAGTCACGAGGGTTTTAACCATTTTGAGGTCCTGGATAATCTAGCATTGGAGGAGGGGATTCTCGTAGAGGTTTCTTTTGGGGCCACTATTATGAGAATTGATACAATGCCAAAGTAGGCGATTTCTGATAAGGATAAACCTGTGATGCATGTGCAAGGAGATGTTAGAAATTTTGGTGACTCTATAGGTTTGAAGGATGATATTATTTTGGCAGATTTGGCTAAGGAGGTGTTGACTTCAGCTAAAGGAAGGGGGTTTTATTAGGCTCTAGGTGAGCAAAAACACCCCCTTAAGAAGTGTCCCTTTGATAATTCCTCTAAATCTGGTCGCAAGAAGGATCTAGAAAAGATTAGTTACTAGAGATTTGTTGGTGGATTTGGGGTTGTTAAGCCCATTAATGTTCTTTTCTCTCAACCTCCTTCATGATTATTTTCTCCTGGAATGTAAGGGGGTTGAATAGCACCTCTCATCAAAAGGCTATTCATGAATTGGTTGGTCTTCATTCTCCAAAAAAATTTGGTATTTAGGAGACTAAGCTTTCTGATGCTTCAGTATGCTTCTCATATTTGTTTTTTTGGTCAATGTCATTGTATTGATTCTCAGGGAAACTTGGGAGGTTTGGCTATTTTTGGGATCCACGTAAGATTTTTCCTCTTTGGTGGATCTCTAGTCATTCTTCTATATGTATGGTTGTCAATGCTTTAGAAATTGGTGAGATTATTTTGGTCACTAATGTTTATGATCCAATTGATATTTGTGGTAAAATTCAACTTTGGGCTCATTTAAGGTATTTATTATCATGTGCTCCATATCTTCCTTGGGTCTTAGCTGGTGATTTCAATTTTGTGTTGAGCTTGGAGGAGAAAACAGGGGGGCTACCTAGGCTTGGTCTTGCTTCTGATCTTTTTTGGGTTAATGTGGATTCTCTTTCTTTAGTTGATGTTAAGCCTTCTAATAGAATTTTCACTTGGAATAATGGACAGAGTGGGTAGGATGTGATCTCTGAAAGGTTGGATAGATTTCTTGTCTCCAATTTTTGGGTGGGGGGTAGCTTGGTTACTTGCTCTAAAATTATTGATTGGAGGAGTTCGAATCATAGACCTATTAAGTTTTCAGCTTCTTTTTTTACAATTCCAAAGAATCCTCCTTTTAAATTCCAGCTTTGGTGGCTTTGGGAGTCTTCCTTACACAATATTGTGGCCCAATGGTGGCAATATGGAGGCCCTTCTTATGGTACAATCATTTACTCTTTTGTTAAGAAGCTTTAATATGCTAAGTATCAACTTAAGCGATGGAACAGGTTATGTTTTGACAACCTCCAGGTCAAGAAAAGGGAAGCTTGGGAACGCCTTGATGTGATTACTCACCAAATTCAGGATTTAGGTTTTTCAGAGGCTCTTAGAAAAGCTAAATCCTAGTTTGTGAGAAATGTGGAGGAGTAGGAGCTTCAAGAAGAGCTTTTTTGGAAACAGAAGGCTCAGATTGAGTGGGTTCAAGAAGGGGACAGGAATACTTCTTTCTTCCATCATTATATGCAAGCTCGTCATAATAAGAGTTACATTTCTTCTTTAGTTAATTTTGTGGATCTTTCAATTTCTTCTTTGTCGGCTTTGTCTCGTGAAGCTCGTCAGTTTTACTCTCTTCTTTTTTGCTGAAGATTCACCTTCGGTTGAGGATGATGGGAATATGATCATTGCTTGCATTCCCTTGTTGATCACCAATGTGATGAATGATTCTCTCATTCACCTAATCTCTTTGTATGAATTGGAAGAGCTTGTGTTTTGGATGAACAAGGGTGATGCTCCAGGTCCTAATGGTTTTCCAGTTGAATTTTTCCAAGTTTTTGGGATATTATTAATCTGGATTTGTTGGAGGTTGTTCAGGAATCTCTTCACAGTAAGCAAATGTTGTGGGCCTTGAATAATACATTTTTTGGTTCTCATGCCTAAAAAGGAAGGTGTTGATAATCTTGAATTATTTCGATCTATTGCTCTTTGTAATGTGGTGTAAGAGATTATTACTAAATTGATTACAGACAGGCTCAAAAATTGTCTTCTCGTTGTCAGTTTTGAGGAGCAAAGGGGTTTTGTAGCTGGTAGACAAATTCCAAATGGGGTGGTGGTGGCCTTTGAAGTCATTCATTCTATGGAGACATCCAAGGAAAAATCTATGTTCATTAAGTTGGATATGGCCAAAGCTTATGATAGAGTTAAGTGGCACTTTCTTGAGAAGGTTCTTTTAGCCTTTGGTTTTTGTCCAGATTGGGTGAGTTGGACTATGAGTTGTGTTAATTCTTCATCTTTTTTGGTTATTGTTAGTGGAGTACCTTCATAGCCTTTTGGTGTCACTAGGGGACTATGACAAGGCGACCCTCTATCTCCTTATCTGTTTATTATTATGGTAGAGGGGTTGGGCCATTTTCTTAAGTTTTAGGTTTCTTGGGGCTTTCTTCATGGTTGGCACTGGGGAAATGGTTTTCAAAGCATTCTCATCTTCAGTTTGTGGACAACACAACTCTTATGGGATGGTTTGTATTTGAGAAGTTGAATCTTTTAGGCATGCTTTGGATATCTACCTTGCTGATTTGGGTCAAAAGGTCAATGAGAAGAAGTCCTCTATTTTCTTTTTTAATACCCCTCTTGCTATTCAAAGGCAGATTGCTACTATTTTGAGGTTTCAGATTGGCTCTCTTCCCTTTGTTTACATGAGTGTTCCTCTTTCTATTGGTAGACAACCCAAGTCTTCCTAGAAGATTTTGCTTGATAAGTTGCGTAATAAGGTGACTCATTGGACTCATCGGTGGTTATCTTCTGCTACTAGAGTGACTCTTCTTCAATCTATTATTCAGGCTCTTCCTATTTATAGGTGTTTTGTTCAGGCTGCCCCTTTGTATTTCCTTAAGGAATTTGATACTCTCTCATGACAATTTCTTTGGAGTGGGAACTTGTTGTCTACTAAGTAGATTCTTGTTAAGTTGGAAACTGTGTGCAAACCAAAGAAAGAGGGCGGTCTTGGATTACGCTCTGCTATTCTGCATGGGCAAGTTCTTGCAACTAAGCTATATTGGAATTGGTGTACAAGTCAAAATCAGTTGTGGGCTTGTATTCTCACCCATAAGTATCTCTCGGATGTGATTTCTTTTGATTTTCCTGGCTTTCCTTTGGAGGGGAGAGGTTCTATGATCTGGCAAACTCTAAAAGTGGGGGCTAAGTTGGTTAAGAGACAACTTTTTTGGATTGATTCTTAGGATGGTCACCCTCCTATTCTTTCTACATATCCTCACCTTCAGTCCCTTTGTGATGTTTTCACTGCTGCTAGTTGGGACACAGTTGAGCATTATAAGGTTGCTCAGAATTGTGGGTTGGTTGTTAGTTTTAGATGGAAGCATTCTTCTAAATGGACTCCTAGAGCATCAGAGGTGGATAGGAAAGAGTTGGCTCAAATTCATGCTACTCGTGCTTGCAATGCTTTGGTGGGTCATGATGTTTTGGTTTGGGCTGGCAATGATTTGCTTGGGAAGTACAAGTTGTTTCTACTAGATATGATCAACTTGGTAGGTAGATGTTTGGTGATGCTGAGGTCCCTTGGTGGAAACATGTTTGGCACAATTTTTTGTGGCCCAAGTGCAAATTCTTCATGTGGTTGGTGGTTCAAAATCGTTTTCTTACGTGGCATGATTTTTGCAAGCATGGTTTTTAGGCCCCTCGATGTGTGTGTTGTGTCGTAATAGTGAGAAGAGTGTTTCTCATCTCTTTTTTCAATGTTCTTTCTCTAAAGAGATTTGGCATTTTTGGTGGGAGGTTTGGAAAAAGGCATGTTGGCATGTCTCTTCTTTGGTTGAGTTCTTTGATTGTTGGGGCAAGGCCCCTATTACAAACTCATTTCTTCTAGATTCTTGGGCTCTTGACCCCTCTTTTATAATCTGGAATATTTGGTTGGAGAGGAACCATCAGATTTTTCAAGATGTGATCTTGGTGGCTTCTTGATTGTGGTGGAAAATTCATCATTCTCTGGGAGAAACTGTTCAACAAAATGTGATTTGGTAGAAATAGTGGATCCTTGTGATGTTTATTGTCACAATTATCTTCATCTTCTCCCTTAGCAAGGCCAAGTCATGAGAAATAGATGTCGGCATCCTCTTTGGGAGATAAATAGGGAGGTCATGGGGGCTTCACTGGATAGGTAATATTATATCATGTGCATTTATATTTGGGAGTTTAATATCCCAAAAATGAAGGTACAATATATTGCCTATCGGTGAAAATAGGGGGCTTTTTAATTCAGGCTATGAAAAAATACAATATCTAGTGAAAATAGGGGGATTCTTTAGTATGTCGTAAATGCATGTGCTATAACCCAGGTTCACTAAGTGAAGCCCTTGTGAGGGAGGGGCATTGGTCTCCCCCTCCTCAAGGAGTTTTGAAACTCAACACAGATGGTTCTTCTCATGGGAATCCTGGTCATGTTGGTTTTGGTGGAGTTGGCTAAGATAGATCTGGCACTGTTCAGTTTATCTTTTTTGTTTATAAGGGTCTTCATTCTAACAATTTGATAGATGTTCTTGCCATTTTCTATGTTGTGAAGCATGGCTATCAGCTTGGGTGGAGAAGGATTATTTGTGAGTTTAGTTCCCAAATGGTGGTGAATTTATTGAATACACAGACTTTTGAGGATTTTAGATGGTACTTAGCTTTGATTTTTAAGAAAATTCTTTATCTAGGAGCTTCATTGGATTCTATTACTTTCACTCGCATTCCTAGACAATGGAACAACGTTGTAGATTGTTTGGCCAAATGGACCTTTGATCATGTGCAAAATTGGAACATTGTGGATAGGGGTCAATTACCTTTGGATTTGTCTCAAGAGTTGGACCACTTAGTGGAGCTTGATAGGGTTGTGTAATGCCCTTGCTTTGTATTTCTTCTAGTTTGAATAAATTTTTACCCCACCTTTAGTTTAAAGTATATACCATACATAGGTTTTAAGAAAGCTAGAAGGAAAAACATAATAACTCTCTCTAGATGATACAACTGAAGAGTCATTTTGTTTCTAAAATCTCACTTTCTTTCCTTACGAATTAGGATTATTATTTTTTTGAAAGTTGAATAACTAACACATTAAGTAATTGAATAGATCCGTGACAATAAAAATAAATAGATCAAAATGAATTTAAAAAGTGTTTTCACATTAGAGTTGTCTTCAACGATTGACATGGATTTGTCAAGACTTAAAGACACTAAGAATATAGTTAGAGAGGCGAATTTTCATGTGGTATGAATACCATCAATGGAATCCACATATGACAGTCCCAAGTAATGTGGAACTACAATGGCCATGCACATTTTTTGGAAATAAAAAAGAGAATAACTAATGTAAACATAAAACAAATACAAAAAACATTGAATCCCCTTCAAACTAAACTGAGCTTGAACAACATAATTGTATTTACATATTTAAAAATATTTACAAATATCAACAAGAACAAAAATCGGAGTACTAAACTATACAGTGATATCAACAAGGAGATATTAGCATGCATGATGCACAATGATTATAGGAAGAGAACTCCAAAACAATTTTATGGAAAACCCAAATAAATTTTTTAAATTTTCAAGTTGTTTAATTTTTAAACCAAATATCTCCCAAAAAATCATGTCATGCACATCTTTACAACAGGTTTTAAATGTAGGTTTATACTAGAAGATAAATGAACGGAATCAAAAATAAATCAAGGGATAAAAACCATGCAGGTGTCGAATGAATACTTTTAAATTATGTGTAATTATCAAATATATCTTGAAGTTGTGATAAATAAAGTTCATTCGAGTTGCTTAGAGAATCATTGTAGCAAAATTCAGCTCCACTAAAAAAAAATCAACAATAACTAACAATAATTAAAATGTGTTGTTACACATAACCCTATTGAATGAAAAAAAAAAAATAGAAGATCTAAGGAGTGAGGTAGCTTCTTCATGTTATCCACTATTATTTTTTCACCTTCTAGCCCTAATTCTCACATTCAATTCACATTCTTACAATTGCTTATTTTCAAGTAAATCAAAGGGAGTGGAATTTTATCTGCATTCAGACCCCTCTCTAATTGAATTGAGATTAAACCTATTGAGTTCATTTTCCCTTTAATGTAATCATTGTAACATAGATTTTGTTCCTAGTTTTCATAAATAAGCCAATCAACCCTATTTCCATCCATTACATGAACAATATATGAAAAGTTGCAAGAAGCATCATTTACATTTAGTAAAAAAATACATGAACATATCAAGGTAAGTTGATGAAAACTAAGAGAGGCCATGTTTCAAATTCCAACTATCTTATCAACTTCAGGATACATTGTTCAAACGCAATCTCTTTAGAGCCCTATGTGCAAAAAATTATCAAACTATGATGAACTAGTTTTAAAAATTCGTGGCATCGATGAATGTTTCATTTCAATCTTGGGTGGATATGAGATCCTTGTAAAATACCATATTAGATGATTCTAGATAGATTGACAACTTTTTACCATTCTAATGTAATGAATGAATTGTTTTAAAAAAAAAACAAAAAAATTAGTTGACAGTAGTTTAATCATAGAAAAAAGTTTGTTTTTTTTCTTTAATTTTTGTGTGTGATAAGGACCAACCATGTGAACATGACACAAACATGTGAAAGAAAAATTGCCCAAAAACCAAGCAAGCAACAATAAAAATTCCCACGAAATTGCATGCCAAATTCATCATTAATGTCTGTCAAATAAATGAACGCAGAAGTGGTGGTAGGTGGGATGTCAAGTCATATCTTGTATTTGAGATGATAGCATCAAGGGTTTGTCCATTTGCATGCTGGCACAACAAATTTTTTAAGTTCGAGAAGGTATCCTGTCAACCTAAGTAATCGTCGGCAATTGGGGGATGGAAGAATCTCTCACTTTCATTCCAAGATGACAAACCCTAAAGTCTGACAGATCAAAGGGTAAATAACAAAATAAAGCCAACACAAAAGAAAGAAGGCAGAAATGGGCACCCAAAGAAAAGGAGGCCCCATCGGTACACCAAAATGGGATGCACCCAAAAACAAGGAGGCCCCATCGGTACCCCAAAGTGGGATGCAGCTGACTCATATCTTTATAATCTCTCACCCACAGCTTAGATTATGAGATGTAGCCCCACTTTCCAAATGTATATATAATAAGATTTTACTTGAAGTTCTTTCAACTAATAATTAGAAATATTTGAGTTCGTTATTTTGGATATTTATTAACTCTTTAAATTGTTTCTTGTTTATATAAAAAATTATGCACTTCATATTTAAAAGCTACAGTTTTACAATTAGGAGAAACGAGTAATGAATTGACTAACCATTTCGTTAGTTTTATCTTACCTTTGCACACCTCAACTAGTCATTGATTTAAGAAAAATAATCTATATCTATAAATATCACCTTCTCGAACTAGTAAGAAATCATGGGATGTGTGTGTGTGTGTGTGTGTGAAGTGAAATTGTATAAATGTAGGGGTGGACCTATTGCAACTATGTAATTTTGAATTTTCAATATAATTATCATAACACAAGCCATGATTTACTAAATATTACGTGAAAATAATAAGAAAAAGTGTGACATAAATATCATAACATAAGCCATGATTTTATATTTCAAAAGACACAACAAGTCAAGTTCAACCTTCAAGCGACTTTGATTGATGGGATCCATTGTTTGTGGCTACTTAACTAAAAAGAGAATTTTGGTTTAGACATATGCTTACTCAACATAGTAATTTGTTTGTTTAAAAAAGAAGACTAAATTTTTTATATCTATATAATCCAATTGTTTCATCATAAACAGTAATCAACTATTCAAATTATATACAATATTAGAAACCTTGAAATGGCATTCATCCCAAACAACTAAATGATTCTTGATAGTAATGCTCTCTAAAATTTTATCCATAACAACAAGTGGATATTTATAAACAAATATCTAATCAATCATCCCTCTTTGCTATGTAAATTCCTTGACTACTTCGATTCCCAAGCAAGCAACCATAAACATTCCCATGAAATTGCATGCCAAATTCACCATTAATGTATGTCAAATAAATGAACGTAGAAATGGTGTTAGGTGGGATGTCAAGTCATGTCTTGTGTTTGAGATTAGAGAATCAAGGTTTTATCCACTAGGTAGCATGGTGGCACATGAAATTTTAAAATTTCGAGAAGCCATCCTATCAACCTAAGTAATCGTCAATGATTGGGGCAACGAAGAATCTCTTACTTCCATTCCAAGATGACAAACCCTAAATTTTGATAGATCAAAAGGCCAAAGGGAAAATAATAAAATAAGCCAAAAAAAAAAAAAAAAATACAAGTAAAAGAAAGAAGGTAAAAATGAGGGAAAAAACAAAGGCCTCGGTACACCAAAATGAGGTGTAGGACACTGATATTCTTAGGATGCGTCTATTCTAGTTTCAAATGGCAATACGGATTGACTAACACGCATGTTATTCGGTCATTTTACACAGTCAATTTTGCAATAAATGGTTGCGATTGACTAACATGTCACTATCACGTTGTACGAAAGGTCAATTTTGGAGCCAGAATAGCTTCAGCCATATCTTATAATCTCTCTCCCACTTCAGTAGTTCTTATTATTTTATTTTATTTTCAATATCATTTTTTTCACTTCATTAGTTATTTTCACACAATTAGTTGTCACTCAACCCACTTGGTAGATGCATAGTGATAGTGCATGTGATGTGTAATCTTTTATATAATAATATTTTATTTGAAGTTCTCTCGACTAATGGTTAGAAAGATTTGATTTTGTTATTTTGGATATTGTTGGACTCTAGTCAATCAAGACCAACTAACTCTTTAATATGGTTTCTTATGAAATACTTATATAAAAATATGTGCACCTCATAATTCAAATCTCCCCTTTTACAACTAGGATAAACGAGTAATGAATTGACTAAGCACATTTTGTTAGTTTAATCCCACCTTTGCACACCTCTACTAGCCATTGATTCAAGAAAAACAATCTATGTCTATAGATATCACCTTCTTGAACTAGTAAGAAATCATGGGAACTATATATATTTAAACTTGTAGATATATGTTAAGTGAAATTGAATAATTGTAGGGGTGGACCTATCCCAACTATGTAATAATGATGGCAACCAATCCAAACAAATGGAATAGGAATGAAAACAATGACACAAAGAGACATTAATGATAGGAAGTTCAAATTAAGAATAGATACGTTATTACCATATCATCTACACTCATGTGTGACAAGAAGCAATCCTCTATGCAAGAACAAAATTCACTTGTTATAGTTTCAGTTTAAGTGTATTTACACAGACAAACAAAAATCTTCCCTTACAGAGGAAGGGTTTAGACTCCACTAACAGAGTTGACAATCCCTTTCTAGATTGCCTTCAACATAGTTGGCTTCTTCTTTCACCCAACTCTTCTCATATATCTCTTTAGTCTGCTTGTGATGGTCCAACCAACCTCCATTGAGGTTATTCCCCACACTTAAAAGGAAGCTAAAGGCACAACGACCATTGACCAACAAACTTCGACCAACAGTCTAACTGTCATTGGTTTGGCTTTATGTGTTCTGCCTTCCTATTGTGACATGACAAGAAGTCTATTCCAAGCCAAGGAAGATTAATGGTCTTCAACATGATGTGACAAGATGCAACATAAATTTGCCAACAAGGAAAGAACATGTCAAGAATCTGGAAGAACTAGACACCTCCTCAAACCAAAATCTACTAAACTAACAAACAAAACAAAAGAACAAAACCAAAATTAGAGAGAGAGAGAGAGAGAGTGTGTGTGTGTGTGTGTGTGTGTGTGTGATGCCCCTACATCAAATAATTTGCCTCAGAACTATAGTAGTGCAAAGGTGATCTTATATATGTATGGGAAGAGCAAGTATGGTAGTAGGGCCTCTTATAGATTTATGGGAAGAGTTTAGGGTCAAGCCTTAGGTATAAATTCATACAAGTATCCCTTATTCACACTTAAACAAGGCCACATGTTTGAGAATTTTTTTCACCTTATTCATCTTTGACACATTACAATTTGTATCTGTCTTGTTGGTAATGTTTACTATGAATTAGTTAGTTATGCACTTTATGATGGTATCAAAAGGCGAGGCACCTATTTGAAGCTTGGCCCTACTATACTTTCTTGTGAAGTCCTTGGGTGAATGAAATTCCCTATAAATAGTGGAGAAGGACATGACTCGCATCATATTGGACCTGTAACAATATACAATTTGTTAAATAGGGTGGACCACCCCCTTACTATATTACCTTTTGCATAGGGTAGCAGTAGGCCAAGAGTGGAAAGAGGAAGAATCACCATAATGTCCATAAGGAGTCTCATTAATGAACACTAACCCAAATATTACAAGATGTGTATCGTGTTATTGATGTTAATTCCAAAATACAAAAAACAAAAAAGATAAAAAACCAAATTTCCCCTTCACCCTTTTCATTCTTAAGATCATAATTATCTTGTTTGTGAAGTTGAATATTGTTTTTGTTGGAAGTGTGTTGTTTAATTTCTACGAGCATTTTTTGATTGATTTTTTTTTTTTTTTATGCACAATTTCTATTTTCAACCATAATCTTTAAGTAGTTCTAATAAATTCATGAGCTTCTTTTGATGTGACTATTAATAAACACACATGCTTAAAGAATGGATAAAAATATTAAATTATTATATTATGAATGGTTAAAAGTTTTTCTATTTTTTTCCCACTAATAAGATCACTTCAAAATAATAAAAAATATCATAACAAAAGGCATAATTTAATATTTCAAAATTGCACAACAACAAGTGAATAGTTAAAAGAGTCTTTGACTCATTATACCACATAAAGACTAATATTTCAATTCTGGAGAATGAACTTTATTCTATATTTGAAATAGAAATATTGATATATATATTATTTATTTTAAACTTAGATGTCTTTATGCAAAAGTGCTACTGGTCGTTACATGGAGAAAGAGCACACTCCTTAGACTTCAGTGGTGGTGCCGCTATTGAGAAAGTGTGGGATCTTATCCCCAAGCCATTCAAAGAACATTAAACTTAGACGTCTTTATGCAAAAGTACTACTGGTCGTTACATGGAGAAAGAGCACACTCCTTAGACTTCAGTAGTGGTGCCGCTATTGAGAAAGTGTGGGATCTTATCCCCAAGCCATTCAAAGAACATTTTCCCCGCTACAGCCACATTCGGGGGAAATGATTCTGCCGTGAATAGAAACCCCACACTCGCAATCGTGATGGCCGTAAAGTTACACCATTGCTTTTTCACTTTGTCTTTTGATTCAAAATCTGAAAAAAAAAAAAAATTGAATTTTATGATCTTTCAATATTCATCTGAAAATTTAAGAACACTTTTCTAATCAATTATCAAAACATTTTTTACTGGGTAGAAATAGAAATGGTTCATTTGAACCAGGTAGGTTTCAACAAAAATGACTTATTTCCAACAAAAATGAACAGAGACTTATTTCCAACAAAAATGAGCTGTTGCCCTTCTTGAAAAGAGACTTATTTCCAACAAAAATGAACAAAACACAAAAATTGTTCCACAGAGAACTATTCAGGATTTGATCCTGTGTTAGAGATTAGAGATCGAATACAAATTTGATAGATTATTAAATGGCAGACTATTTAAATCATATTATTGCTTGTTTTTAAGGAGTCCTCTTAAATAGGAAATAAAAAAAATGGAAATTAACAGCTGTTGCACAAAAATAAGAAAACATTCCAAAATTTATTTTTCCCATAATAATAAAAAAATACTTACACACCTTAAATAAACATAAGCAGTCACATAAGACATAGAAATTTAGAATTGACATTTATAATTTATCATACATATACAAATAAAAAATTTAAAAGCAACCAAAACCTATGAGATACCTATTTTTATCTCATGTAAAAAAAACTGCACAGGCTAAATATTCCAAACAAAAATAACATTTAAGATGGCTTGAATTTAAACATTTATAACCCAAAATTCACCTACAGTGAACTTGACATCTTCAATGGTGTGCTCTGCTTTACGCCCCTGACGGACTGAGATGCCTTGCTTTGATGGATCAGTGATATGTACTGCTCGAATGATGCTTTTTGATTCATCTCCTTGATCGATTGTGATGCCTGATGTGTTGTAGCTTCCTCCCACCATCTTCTCCTATCTCAGGATTTCTACTACAATTCCTACAAATGCTTGCCCTCGTTTGGAGTGAATTGGAGTATTTAAAGCAATTCTAAGAATATTGCAGTAGTACCAGGGTTTTTCCCTAAACATACAAGTGAAGTCGAGACTTCAATTCCTTTAAAACGCCAAACACCCAGTGGGCCGACCACAGTGCTAAACAACTGTGGTTGGCCCACTTGTTGGCACACGCCACTTCATTTTTTAAACTACCAATCTTATTCAATAAACCAGCGTGTTCTTTATTCAACAAAGTAACGTTGTTTCTTAGTAAAGATTCCCACCAAGCTGAAAATCAACAGAAATTTGCAAACGGATTAATTTGATCTCTTAAATTACTGAGTCTAATAACATCATTAAAATTCTTTTATTCATTCATCCGAGGACGTCATTATCCAGCACACATGAATTTAGATTTCGCATGCGCACTCAGTTGGATTTTCTATATTTTTATTAACAGATATTTTAGATTCCACGGACGCTTCTTTATCTCCAGTCGGCGAGTATATGCTTTGTTGTTATTATTATTGTGTTCAATGCGTGCTTATCCTTTCATATAGTCAATAAAATGTAAATAATGAAAAGATCTTATAATATGCAGTTGTTTTTAAACATTTGATTTAACTAGATTTTTATATCTTAAATATTATACGGAAAAAATAAAAAATTCATTAAATAATTTTATTATTTATGTTTTGTCATTCAATTGAGACCATGCTTATTCTTTTAAACAGTAAAGTTTTGGAAAGAGTCATTGGGATGTCATTGGGAAAGAGACCATGAAGCTAGTCGAGGTGGAGTTGTTACTCTCATTTCACCTCGGTGGTGCTCTGTAGTTATTTCTCATGGCTTTGATTCCATGTAGTGTGTCATCTGGGTTTTGCTTTCAATTGATAATAATTCTATTGGGATCGTTAATATTTATGCTCCCAATGATTCGATTGAAAGATCATACCTTTAGCAATGGATCGCGGATAATCTACGACCTACCACTTGGGTCATGTGTGGGGACTTCAATATGGTTGAGGTGGCTTCCTATAAGGACAGATTTTTGCCTTTCCGCTGGACAGCTGGTGAGCAGGAACCCTGGTACTATATGCACAATAAATTGGGTTTGTTCGATGCCGACACCAACCATCGCCGTCCTAGTGGGGTCTAACACACTTGGTCTAATTTCAGAGATGACTCTGACATTATTCTTAAAAGGCTTGATCGTGCTATGATATCTACGCAATCTTTTTTCTCTTTATTTGAAGATCATGATCTACCCGTCACTCCTCTTGTTGATGTGACGTTGTTAGACCACTTCCAGATAAACTTTAGCATTGAATGTAGGCAACATCCTTCCAAAACGTAGTTCTACCTCAACACGTCTCTCCTACATCATTAGTCCATGATGGCCCACATTCAAAGAGTTTGGAATTTAGAGCCAAGGCCCCGTCATCACACTGGTTGGATTGTGTGGTGACATGATGCCATTTCCTGCTTTGCGAGGTTTCTACGCATTTATGGTAGCGAGCTCACCATATACCGCAAGCAGTCATATGATGTGACCACCAAAGCTCTATGTGCTGCCACAGAAGCTTTGGCCTTGAATCCCTTTGATTCTACCCTACAACTCCGTTTAGCCTAGCTCCGCCATCAGAAACAAGTTGCTAATAGTCACTCTGCTAGAGGAGCTCAAATGAATGCCAGGTTGCACTATCTCAAGGTGGACAATAGGGCTTCTAAGGAATTCTTCCTGGCTCTACGTGCCTGTCATACTTTTGTAGGGATTAAGAAAATAAAAGAGGGATAGGTTCTTCTCACCGCATTGCCTACCATATTGCAAGCCTTTGTCTGTCATTATGAGAAGGTGTTCACAATGCAGGGAGATTCTCTGGCCAGAACCCAAGCCTTGCAAGATTGCTTATCTATTGTTCCCAAATGGCTCTCCGACTCTCAACAAGCCTTTTGTGATCTCTTACTAACCATTTATGATCTCAAGGAAGCCACTTTTTCTATGGCAGATGACAAAGCCTTGGGTTATGATGGCTTCCCCTGTGAATTCTACAAAGCTCTTTGGCCTTGTGTTGGTCCTCATCTTCATAAGGTCTACTGGAAGCTTTTCATCCCCACTCCTTGTGAAAAATGATTAACAAAGGAAACATCAAGTTTATCCCTAAGGTTGGGGACCCAGAGGAAATTTGCAATTGGCGGCCTATTACCTTGCTTAATGTCTCTTATAAGATCATTGCCAAAGATTTGGCTCTCAAGATTTGCCATCTCCTACCACTTATTGTTCATCCAGAATAGACTGGAATTATTAAATCCAGGTTAATTCTGGACAATATTATTATTGTTTGGGAAGGGATGGACTAGGCAAGACGCTCTCAATAGCAAGCAATCTTTCTCAAGCTTGACTTCGCTAAAGTGTATGAGCGCATTGAGTGGCCTTTTATCTTGGCTATGCGAAAAGCCCTTGGCTTTGGTCCCTGATTCATCCAATTTGTTCAAATTTTATTTGGGGATGCCTCGGCTTGCATCACCATTAATGGTCGGCAGTCTAAGGCTTTTGCCCTATTTAGATCCATTCACTAGGGATGTATTTGGTTTGTCAGACCTTGGTGGAAAGACTGGAAGTGGTATCCTTGGACTCCTTTCACCAACTACAAACCCAAAATGGGTTATCTCTGGTTGGTTCCTCATTTGCCTATGGTTCATATTCTCAATCAGCTGTGGCACTTGCAGTCTTCTCAGACTTCCTAGAGATTCAGGTTTTTTGTTGTTTGGTCTACCATCACTGAACCCAAGATTGCACACTTTGCTTGGTGTGTACTCTTTCAAGGATTGCCTTTGGGTTCCAGACTCAAGCATTTGGGAGTTCCTGATCCTTGGTGCCCTTTTCGTGGTCACCCAGAAACTTTTATGCACATCTTTTGGTTATGTAGAAGAGCTCAACTGTATTGGAGCTGGATTCACGACTTCTTTCGGCCTTTACAGCTTGAGCCATTTTCCTGGCACATGAATCTTCTAGATGATTTGCCTAGAATCCCCTATAAATTCTCCCAGATATGGCATGCTTTCAGAATGGAGATCCTATACACTCTTTGAAAGGATAAAAATGTTATTTTTCCTCACATTTGTTTGGATATTAATGTTTTGCTTTATGCTAAAGCTTGCATTTGTAACAATGTATTAATGCAGATTCAGATACAAGCTGACAAGGTGGCCCACCTTCAGGAGCTCCTCTAGCACTGGAGCAATTCCCCTTGTATGATTGTCCAAGTACCGCCAGACTCTGTCTCTGCCGATCGTAATCCGCCCGCGGCCACCGCCACGAGTGCAACTCCTCTACCCACCACTCTCAAACCCCGTGATTTTAGCCTCCCCGCCACTCCTCGGGTGGAAGAGATGATGCATGGCAACGCTGCTTGGCTTCTCCACCGCGTCGTGGCTCTGCCTCAGGGTGGCCCTCTGCTACTCCTATGGCTTTTTCTCCTCCTATTGTTGATGATTCTGGGTGGCCCTCTGCCACCACTTCCAAGTTTCCTTGCCTAGCTCTGGTGATCTTTCCTCCCAGGCAGGAGGAAGGAGAAATCGAAAAAGGTCCTAAAGATGGGTGGTCTGTGCCGGACCTGACTCCTGGCCCCGCTGATGTATGGGGAAAAAAAGATGATCCTAATCCTCCTCCCTGAGTTGTCACTGCTTTGGCTGCCTAATTTTTTGATGAATAGCTTGTTTTTTTGTTTCCGGGCATTGGTCGAGTGACTCTCATGGGGTGATCTTGTATCCTCAGTCCTTTTCTTTGTGAATATGTACTTTAATATTTTTAATTAATAGAGAAGGCCTAGTCATAAAAAAAAACATTTTTTCCCTCCATTTTTTCGTTCGAGAATGCTATGGGATTTGGCTTGGAAATAACAAAATAAATGGATTGAGAGGTGTAAAAGATAAATGGTCAGCTATGATTAGAGGGTAGGTAGAGGAAATAAGAAAATAATAAGAGGGTACGTAGTGTAGGAATTAAGAGATGAATGACATGTGTCATAGGTGGAAAAGGCTAATGAATTAATTTAATAAATAAATATTTATTTAATTAATAGAGGAAGTGGGATCAATTAAATAAATACAAGTATTTATTTAATTTAGGAAAGGACTATTTAAATAAATAAATGTATTTATTTAAATGAGAAATAAGGCTAGAAGAGGATAAATGAATTAATTAAATAAATAAAGATTTATTCAATTAATAAAAGAATTAAGCTAAGATAATTAAATAAATAAAGATATTTATTTAATTAGACATGATAATTTTAGGTGTCTACATTTTGCCCCTCTTTGAGACAATGCAGCTTGTCACGTTGTTTCAAAGAAGATAATATGGACTGATACAGAGTTGCCCCAAGATGGGAATGATATGCCCCGTCGAGAGATTGGATGAAAATATTTGAAAAAGATCACAGACAATCTCTCGATAAGAAAGAAAGGCTAGAAAGGGCTGATCGGATAGAGTGACAAAGTCATGGGATAAAGAAGACTGACTCGGGAAACAAGGGCTAGGTCTAGGGCTAGGGCAGTCTATAAGATAGACCATGAGGGGAAAACATCATCATTGTCATCCACACATCCAAGAGATCAGAGTGTAGAGAGAGAATAGAGAAGCAGCAGTCAACAGCAATGGCATTGGTTCACAAATTCAATCGCATTTGCCGATTTCAGAGGCCAGCAAATGCAGGAGAGTCAGTAAGTACCACAAAACCTCCTTGTACTTTGTCGCAATAAATGTTGTCATTAATGTATGCTAGGTAGCACAATAAATGCATTTTAGGTATGACAAACAAGTTCAAAGAACGCCGAGGCGCGTCTGTGTTGGTGCCAGGCACGTCTAGGTTAGCTAGGCATGTCTGTGTGTGTGCCAGGCGCATCTGTGCAGGAAAAGGCGTCTATGTCAAATGAATGCGTCTACGTTGTGCAGGCGCGTCTATGCAATGTAGGCACGTCTGTGCAGAGCAAGCGTGTCTATGTAGAGCATAGGCACATCTATGTATTTCAAGTGCGTTTGTGCAGAGCAGGCTTGTTTGTGCAGTATGTAAGTGCATTTATGTCATGAAGGCGTGTTTGTGTCAAAAATGTGCATTTATGTCTTCTAGGGCAAATCGGCAGTTCTCTGATGAACATACGCTGTCGATTGGATAAGCTGCTAAGAGGATACACTCAAGCAGGTCCTCTAGGGAAGACTAGAATAGCAAATAGGGCTAGGATTGACAATTCTATGATAGAACATACGTTGCCAATTAGGAAACTACTCAAGAGGATACACTCAAGCAGAGGCCCTAGGATATGATAGATCGAGGCACTTTGTGATGAACAGTGAGTACCAAGACATAGTACTTTGTGATGAACAGGGAGTACTAATATGAGCAGCACTTTGTGATGAACAAGGAGTGCAAATATGAGCAGCACTTTGTGATGAACAGGGAGTGCAAAATACGTAGTACTTTGTGATGAATAGGGAGTATCACTAGGATCAATAGCAACACTTTGTGATGAACAGTGAGTGCCACTAGTATAGAAGCAACACTTTGTAATGAACAGTGAGTGTCACTAGAATAGAGTATCATAAGCACTTAAGATAAAAAGCAACATTTTTATGATGAATAGGGAATGCCACTATGACTGACATTATTGATTTGCTTGACTGCAGGATTACCTACCTATGCTGGAGTCACAGGAGAGATTCCCATTGACTCATAGGTTACGACCAAAGCTAACATTTGAGGATAGAGCCACGATTAAGGTTATGGGTTTGCGATTCATTCTGTATGTGCCTGAGTTTCGGGCGAACATGGGATTGTTGACTGCACTTGTTGAGAGATGGCACTCTGAGACATGCACATTCCATTTGTCGATGGGTGAGATGAAAATCACCTTGGAGGATGTGTACAGGATTCTGAGGATACCGATCAATGGGGAGTTGATTCCCTATGATCAAGACAGAGATAGGGATGCACTGAGACGAGTGTTTCGGGATCCAGGACTAGAGATGAGGGCTGGACATGTGGCTTGGGATACCATGACACAGACTGGATTGGTGCTACTAGTAGTACTGGCAGGAGTGATCAATGGGTTCCTGTGTCCGGATAGGGCAACACGAGGGTTGGCTATGGGCTGGGGGAGCACATTGGAGACACTAGTGACACAACATACCAGATATGCTTAGGGACAGTGCGTGCTGGCACACTTGTACTATGAGCTTCATCAGTTTGTATACCATGGATCTGTAGGATTGGGCTGCAGAGTGACATTATTACAGGTATGGGCTTATGACCATCTGCCGGTGACCCGATCGATACATTTTAGAGGCAGGGGCCATGGGCGCAGTTTTGTGCATTTATATGATATGATTACATCTCAACCGCGGATCGGGAGATTGGAGTATTGGCACAGGGTCATCGTTGAGATTGACACTGTGGTATGGAGACCATACCGAGAGTGCGAGGAGTGGGAGGATGATGCAGTGGAGTTGCCATACACCTTCAGGAGCGGGTATCTAATTAGGCAGACGCCCTATGTATTGGAGAGGTAGTTGGTTGACAGGGTGTGCAAGCAGTTCGACAGGATTCAGCGGATGCCATGGGGTTCCCAAATGTATGCTCGGACAATGAGGGATCAGGCACACTTCAGGTTGTTGTTATCATATCATCAGGCAGTGATGCAGCTGGTGGAGATGACTCCCTTGCCTTGGGATATGTGCCCAGAGATAGAGGATGCAGGGATGGATGCAGAGTATACTGCATATTGGGCTGAGCATCCATTTCCACGACTGACAGACCCAAGGGAGCAGATATATGGAGATGGCGGGGGGAATGAGGATGATGATGGAGGTGGTGGGGGTAGAGGCTAACGGAGGAGGCAAGGGATGATAGGAGAGAGGAGAGTGGCTCCGTGGAGAGAGGGTGGAGAGGAGAGATAGGCTTGGGTGGTGAGAGGCCGAGGTGGTTTACCATTACAAGTGCCAGTAGCAAAGGGTCCCAAGCAAGTACAAGGATAGAGACAGGGACGAGGACAGGGGCAAGGGCAGCCACATGAGCAGCCATAGGTACAGGAACAGGTAGAGCCATAGGTATAGGGGGGAGAGGAGGAGGAGCAAGATGAGCTATTGGAGTTGAGGGAGATCTGTCAGGGATAGGCAGATGAGATCCAGGATCTAGAGAGGGAGATAGCTAGGCTCAGGAGACAGCTGAGGGACATGAAGCGGGAGAGAGATCAGGCTATCTAGCGTTATACAGAGGCTAAGACAGCACTGAGGGTAGGGAGGCAAGCGGCAGAGGACACTGGAGCTGATTATGCTTATGTTTTGTGAGTCGGGGAGGAGATAGGCTACTGGAGAGACCTATACTATGGATCTGTGCCACCAGAGCAGTGGGCTAGGAGCTTCCATAGACCATCGGGGACAACGACGACCACTGGAGGGAGGGACAAGAATATTACATTAGTAGTACCAAGGTTTGGGTATTTAAAGCAATTCTAATAATATTGCAGCAGTACCAAGGTTGTTTCCTAAACATACAAGTGAAGTCGAGACTTCAATTCCTTTAGAACGCCAAACAACAATTGGGCCAACCACAGTGCTAAACAACTGTGGTTGTCCCACTTGTTGGCACATGCCACTTCATTTTTTAAACTATCAATCTTATTCAATAAAGCAACGTGTTCTTTATTCAACAAAGTAACGTTGTTTCTTAGTAAAGATTCCCACCAAGTTGAAAATCAACAGAAATTTGCAAACGGATTAATTTGATCTCTTAAATTACTGAGTCTAATAACATTATTAAAATTCTTTTATTCATTCATCCGAAGACATCGTTATCCAGCACACATGAAATCAGATTTCACATGCGCAGTCTGTTGGATTTTCTATATTTTTATTAACAGATATTTTAGATTCCACGTATGCTTCTTTATCTCCAGTCGGCGAGTATATGCTTTGTTGTTATTATTATTCTGTTCAATGTGTGCTTATCCTTTCATATAGTCAATAAAATGTAAATAATGAAAAGATCTTATAATATGCAGTGTTTTTTAAACATTTGATTTAACTAGATTTTTATATCTTAAATATTATACGGAAAAAATAAAAAATTCATTAAATAATTTTATTATTTATGTTTTGTCATTCGATTGAGACCATGCTTATTCTTTTAAACATTAAAGTTTTGGAAAGAGTCATTGGGATGTCATAATTAGAAGGCCATGTTATGTACCCCTATACAAATACAATCTCTCACAAATGAAGAAAATGAGAAAACCTTGTGGGATATAATTTCTCCCTAAAAGGAAGAAAATGTAAGAAATTTTGAAAGAAGGATAGAAGATTCAATATGACCCCCTAATGACTAATTTTGTCACCAATATAAAATCAATCGCCCCCATAGGAGACAAAAAGAAAGATTGTAACCTCTATCCAAGCATTTTGGCCCCAAAATTGAAATTATAACAATCAACTTTGCAAGTACCAGGAAAGTTCTCCCCAATGTTGACCTCGATAAATCCAAAAATGTGTAAGTTTCATATGAATGCAAATAACTCTCTCATTTGAACACTTATAAATTATCCGTTCAAGTCAAGAATCAAACTCAATTAAGCACTCCATCAAGTATCTTCAAGCCAATTAAGGACAAGTCTACAATTAAAGATTCAAGCATTCAAGTTTTAGCAATCATGGTAAAGTTTTATGTGTTCCTCCATGATAAAGGTGTGCATTAACATCCATCAAGAAACATCAAGATTTGTATAAGACTTCAAGGCAAGGGCTTCACATCAAAGGTATTCTTTACCATTTCAAGCATTTTCGTTAAGGTTTTCATCCTCTACTCTACTAGTGGTAAGTTATCATTCGTCCAACATTGCTATAGTGAAGGTGGAAACACCAACATGGGGCTTGACTTAGGAAAACTCTCATATAGCATATTCTTTTCTCTCTTTTCATGTATCTAGGTACATATAAAACTATCAAAACTTGCAAAATTGTGGAGAGAAGACAATGAAAAATAGTCTCAAACTTTGAATAGTCAAAAACCCCTAGACTATGCCAATTTGCACACCATTTGACACTTTTGTCAAACACGGAATGATAAAAGTGTTTAATACTATTTAGTATTGCAACTATGTTTAATACTTTTTGTGTGTGAAATGACTTTGCTCAAGTGTTCATTATTCCTTTTTAGTCGATTTATGGGTATTTGCAAGATCATGGGGGGCCAAAAAGTGGCAATGGAGAAAAAAATGTGTTTTAAACTTTGCCAAACACACCAAAATGCACTTTGACCTTTTTTTTGGGTCGGCCAAAATTTAAACCAAATCGGATATCTGTTAATATCGGATATCCAATATTAACGAATATCTGATTTGTGATGTCATGCCTTTTCAAATCAGATATCTGTTTAAATCGGATATCCATTTTCCTCAACATAATAAGTATAGTTTAGTAAAATGGGCATTAATTTTACATTTCTTATCAAAATTTTGATCTTTTATAGGCGTTGGAAAGGTAATTCAAAACCTATAAAATAGATAAGGTAGTTTTATGATATTATAGACCAAAAATTAGTTATAGGGTACTTGCAATAAGTTGTGTCCACTTTTTGGCCAAAAAGTGGAAGTTTTTTTCCCTTTTTTTTGATTTCATCCTGTTTGACCTAACTATTGAATGAATGAATATTGAAAAAATTCACTAATAGAAAATATAGTTCTCGAAGTCTACTTTCCAAATATGTAATTTATTTTAATACCCAGATCTTAAAAATGAAGTTTGAATAGGCATTACTAAAACCTATAGTTTAAAAGTCACTTTTCAGAACCATACCATGCCCGTGTACGGTAAGCATAATTTGACCTAAATGAAGGTATTTTTATAAATCCTTTTGTGAAAAGATCTGAAACTCACTCACCTTTGATGAGCATATTTTTTTGTAATATTTTTATGTATATTTTTTTTTGTTAATTTTTTATTGGGCATAGTCATTGTTTTGAAAAATTCTTGTGTACGGCAAGCATAATTTGACCTAAACTTGACATTTTTTAGTTTTTTTTTTTTAACTATATAGAATTGTCTCTAGTTTGATGCCATATAAAAAAATTTCCAAAACACTTAGAGACAAAAAAGTTATTAAAAAACCAAAAAACCCTGTTATTTCAAGTTTATGGACCTCTTTCATTAATAATTATTTTAAAAATAAAAATATTGATCCATTTTCTAAAAAATTACATATTTAGAATTTATATAGTCTCTACTATGATGGGTGTTCATTATTTTAAAAAAATTTGAAAATTTGGTGTTCAGATATATTTTTGAAGTCATTATTTTATATCAAGATTGATTTGGCCTTCAAGTTGCAGGTTAAACCAAGTCTAAGCCAAAGGGTCGGCTCTCCAAGTCATTTCCCAAGCCAAAACCGAAGCTACAACTGGACCAAAGTTAGAAATTTTTCGAAACAGAACGAGATCCGTATCATTTTTTAAAATAATTAAAAACAAATCTAGCAAATGGGATCCCGTTTCCCTTTTTTTTATTTTTCTATTTTTTTTTTTAAAAAACAAACTATATATACATGAAATATAACATTTAAGTATAAGTCAAATTTCCCTTTGTCTTTTTCCTTTCTTATACTTTAAGTTATATTTCATGTATATATTGGTAGGATGTTTGAGAGTGGTTTCAAATCTCTAGGAGTTATAATGCAAATTCCAAATTTTAGAAGATCTTATGAATTGTGACATAATAGGACCTATAATGTCATAACACAACCTATTATGTCATAATAGGTCCCATTGTGTCATAATAGGTCCTATTGTGACATAATAGGTCATTATGACATAATACGAACTATTAAGACATAATAGGTCCTATTATGTCATAATAGGTCATTATGACATAATACGACCTATTAAGTCATAATAGATCATATTATGTCATAAGACCCCTTAAGAGGACCTATTATTACATAATAAGATCAATTATCATATAATAGGACCTATTATGTCATAATAGGTCCTATAATGTCATGAGGCCCCTTAACAGGAACTGTCATGTCATAATAGGTCCTATTATGTCATAAGACCCCTTAAGAGGACCTATTATGACATTATACCCCTTAGTAGGACCTATTGAAGGGTATTATGTCATAATAGATTTGATTATGACATAATAGGACCTATGATGACATAATAGGTCCTATTATGTCATTATTGGTCCTATTATGACATCATATGTCATATTATGTCATAAAACCCCTTGAGAGGACCTATTATGACTTTATACCCCTTAGTAGGACTTTTTAAGGGGTATTATGTCATAATAGGACCTATTGTGACATAATAGGACCTATTATGTCACAATACGACCTATTATGTCATAATATGACCTATTATGTCATAATAGGTCGTATTGTGACATAACAGGTCCTATTATGTCACAATAGGTCCTATTATGACACAATACAGCCTATTATGTCACAATATGACCTATTATGTCACAATAGGTCCTGTTATGACATAATACGACCTATTATGTCATAATAGGTCCTATTATGTCATAAGACCCCTTAAGAGGACCTATTATGACATTATACCTCTTACTAGGACCTATTATGACATAAGGCCCCTTAGTAGGACCTATTATGACATAATAGGATCAATTATCACATAATAGGACCTATTATGTCATAATAGGCCCTATAATGTCATAAGACCCCTTAAGAGGACCTATCTTGTCATAATAGGTCCTATTATGTCATAAGACCCCTTAAGAGGACCTATTATGGCATTATACCCCTTAGTAGGACCTATTCAAAGGTATTATGTCGTAATAGAATTGATTATGCCATAATAGGATCTATGATGACATAATAGGTCATATTATGTCATCATAGGTCCTATTATGTCATAAAACCCCTTGAGATGACTTATTATGACTTTATACCCCTTAGTAGGACTTGTTAAGGGGTATTATGTCATAACAGGACCTATTGTGACATAATAGGACCTATAATGTCATAATACAACCTATTATGTCATAATAGGTCCCATTGTGACATAATAGGTCCTTTTGTGTCATAATATGTCCTATTATGTCATAATAAATCATTATGACATAAAACCCCTTAAGAGGACCTATTGTGACATTATACCTCTTACTAGGACCTATTATGACATAAGACCCCTTAGTAGGACCTATTATGACATATGTAGAGAAAGATAAGTTGGTTGGGAGAGAGAGATGGTACATTTAGAGAGAGATAGAGAGGTATATATAGAGAAATATAGGTAGGTAGGGTGTAAGGGGAGGTGTATAGAGAGAGCGAAGATAAAGAGTAAAGAGTTAAGGACATGAGAGAGAGGTAGAGACATAGTTTTAGATTTTGGGAGAGAGGGGACAAAGTAAGATAGATAGTTAGAGAGGGGATAGAAGGGACATAAAATTAGAGAGAGGATGAGGGAAGGGTGAAGAGATAGAGGGGGAGAGAGATGTTGGTAGGGAGGGAGTGAAAGGTATGTAGAGAGAGATAGATAGTATATGTAGAGAAATAAAGGTAGGTAGAGAGTAAGGGGAAGTGTAGAGAGAGATGAGATAGAGAGTAGAGAGTTAAGTATGTGAGAGAGAGGTAGAGATAAGTCTAGATTCTGGGAGAGAAAGGAGAGAGTGAGATAGAGAGGTAGAGAGGAGATAGAGGGGAGATAAAATTAGAGAGGGAAGGAGGGAAGGCTAGAGAGAGAGAGAGAGAGATCTGGAGTGGAAGAGAGATTTATGTAGAGAAAGATAAGTTGGTAGGGAGATTAACAAAGGTACGTAGAGAGAGATAAGTATATATGTATAAAAATAGAGATAGGTAGGGAGTGAGGGGAGGTGTGCAGAGAGAGAGGAGACAGATAGTAGAGAGTTAGGGATGTGAGAGAAAAAAGTGTGAGATATAGAGGTAGAGAGGGGATAGAGGAAGAGTTCTATGGAGAGAGATGACTCTAGAGCTAAAGAAAGATAAAGAGAGCTAGAAAATGTTGATAGGAACCTGTTGATTTCTGAAATTTGACTAAGTATAAAAATTTATAAGATCTTCTAAAATCTAGAATTTACAAAAATCACTCCTAGAGATTTGAAATCACTTTCAAACATATCTCCAATATAGATGTGGAGGGAGATGAGTCTAGAGCTCAAGGAAGATTAAGAGATTGATATAAAAAGGGTTAGAAAATATTGAACTACTGATTACTGAAAATTTAAAAGATCTTGTAAAATCTAGAATTTGCATTATAACTCCTAGAGATCTAAAACCACTCTCAAACATCCTGCCAATATATACATGAAATTTAACTTAAAGTATAAGAAAGGAAAAAAAATACAAAGAGAAACGTGACTTATACTTAAATGCTATATTTCATGTATATATAGCTTGTTTTTTTTAAATTAAAAATTAAAAAAAATTAAATTAATTTTTTTTTTAAAAAAAAAGGGAAACAGGATCCCGTTTCTTAGATCTAGGCTCGAGATCCCGACGCTAAATGGGATCCCATTTCAAATTTTGGGTCGGGATCCCGAGGTGAAATGGGATCTCGTTTTGTTTCTCATGCGCTCCATGTGATTTGCCATTTTTTCTAAGTGTAAAACTTCCACACTAAGTGGACACAACTTTGTACACTTACCCTATAATAATTTGAATTTAATCCTTCATTTTTAAAAATTTAAATACTTACAAATTTTGCATACAAAGTCTCATTTTTTTCCTATCACCTCCTTTCTATCACTTGTCTATCTATACATATAAATATATTTTATCTATCTCTTTCTTCTCTACTTATGTCACTTATTTTCTCATCCCATATAGATAAATAAATTCCCAAGTTACATGTATCTTTGCATATATCTCCATCTTTCTATTCCTACCTCTCCCTCTCCCACTCCATCATTGTCACTTCTTATTTATATCTCTCTCTAATAATCTCTCTTCTCTCTATTTATTTCACTCATCTACCTTATCCTACCTATAATTATCTATTACTTGCTATCACCGCCTTTCTCTCCCTATCTTGTCCCCTCTATCTCTATATCCCTTTAGATCTATCTTCATGTATATTTGTATCTTATTATCTCTAAATCTCAATTATTTACTCCATCTCTCCCTCCATTTGTCTTACCCTATCTATAACTTTCTATCCATATCTATCTCTATCTCAATCTTCACATCTCTATCCCTTTCCCTATAAATCTCTCTTTCTATATGTTCCTCTACCTTATTTATCTTCCTCTATACATGATTAATCTACCTCTCCATCTTTTCCTCTATCGCCCTCTCTAAGTATCTTTCCCTTTCTCTACTTTTATCTCTTTATTTACTCCCTCTTTATATATCGTTGGCTCTCTCCCCCCATCCTTCTCTATAGTGCCTTTATATATCTCTATATCTCCCTCTTTCTCTCTCTCCCTCTCTATCTATCCATATCTATAATCTCTATCTCTCTTTGTCACTCTATTGCACTATCTACATCTCTCTATCTATCGATGTTCCTCTTCCTTTATATCTCTCTATCTCTTCCTTTTTGTATCTCACTCTCTTTACCCCTCTCTATCTATTTTTCTCTCTCTTTATATATTTATCTTTGTCTACCTCTCTCTTTATCTATATATATTCATCTCCCTCCCACTTTATTTTCATTTTTCTCTCTCTTCCTCTCTCCTTTTCAATCTCTAGATATGTCTACCTCTTTCTATCCATCCTTGTCCTTTAGTTTTTCTCCCTCTCACTTCACACTCCTTAATATCTATATCTCTATTTATGTCCTTGTCCTTCATTTTTTCTCCCTCTATTTAGCTCTTCATCTCTCTTCACCCTTATATCTCTCTTTATTTGAAACTTAGTATATATGGTCTCCTAAGGGGTTATATGGTGTACTAAAGGGTCATAGAACACCATATGACCCTTTAGGACATAATATGACCCCTAAAGACACCATATGGTCTCCTAAGGGGTCATGTGGTGTCCTAAGGGGTCATAGAACACCATATGACCCCTTAAGACACAATAAGACCCCTCAGAACACCATATGGTGTCCTAAGGGGTCATATGGTATCCTATGACCAAGGGTCATGTGGTGTCCCATGGGGTCATAAGACACCATATGACCCCTTAGGACACCATATGAGCCATAATGACATAATTTGCCATCCTATGGGATCATATGGTGTCCTAAGGGGTCATAGGACACCATATGACCCCTATGACACCATACAACCCATAGCACCACATAGTGTCCCAAGGGGTCATATGGTATTCTAAGGGGTCATAGGACACCATATGACCTGTTAGGACACAATACGACTCCTTAAACACCTAAGGGGTCATATGGTGTCCTAAGGGGTCATAGGACACCATGCAACCCCTAATAACACCATATGGTGTCTTAAGGGGTCATAAAACACCATATGACCCTTTAGGAAACCATAAGACCCATAAAGACACCATATGGTGTCCTAAGGCATCATATCATTTTATGAGGGGTCACAGGACACCATATGACACCTTAGGACACAATATGACCCCTTAGCACACCATACGACCCCTAATGACACCATATGGTATCCTAAGGGATCATAGGACACCATATGACCCGTTAGGACACAATATGACCCCTAACGACACTTAAGGGGTCATATGGTGTCATAAGGTGTCATAAGACACTATAAGACCCCATACAACACCATATACCCCTTAACAACATCATATGTTGTTCTAAGGGGTCATATGGTATCCTAAGGGGTCGTAGGACACCAGATGACCCCTTAGGACATAATACGGCCCCTAACGATTCTTAAGGGGTCACATGGTGTCAAAAGGGGTCATATGTATGACTCCTTAGGACACCATATGACCCCTAACAACACCATATAGTGTCCTAAGGGGTCATAGAACACCATATGACCCCTTAGGACATCATACAACCCATAATGACACCATATGGTGTCCTAAGGGGTCATATGGTGTCCTAAGGGGCAATACGACACCATATGACCCATAATGATGATATATGGTGCCCTAAGTGGTTATATGGCATCCTAACAGGTCATAGAACACTATATGACCCCTTAGCACACAATATGACCTCTAACAACATCATATGTTATTCTAAGGGGTCATAGAACACCATATAAACCCTTAAAACATAATAAAGAACCCTAATGACATTGTATGTTGTCCTAAGGGGTCATATGGTGTTCTAAGGGGCCATAAGACATCATATGACCCCTTAAGACATAAAATGACCCCTAACGACACCTAAGGGGTCATATGGTGTCCTAAGGGGTCATAGGATGCTATATGACCCCTTAGCACATCATACATCCCCTAACGACACCATATGGTCTCCTAAGGAGTCATATGGTGTCTTAAGGGGTCACAAAACACTATATAACCCCTTAGGACACCATACAACACATAATGACACCATATGGTATCCTAAGGAGTCATAGGACACCATATGACCCCTTAAGAGACCAAACAACCCATAACAACACCATATGACCCCTTAGAACACCATACGACCCATAACAACACCATATGATGTCCTAAGGGATCGTAAGATAGCATATGACCCCTGAGGACATAATATGACCTCCAATGATGTCATATAGTGTCCTAAGGGGTCATAGGACACCATATGACCCCTTATGACACAATATGATTCCTAACAACATCATATAATGTCCTAAGGGGTCATATGGTGTCCTAAGGGGTCATAGAATGCCATATGACCCCTTAGGACACAAAATGAATCCTAACAACACCTAAGTGATCATATGGTGTTCTAAGGGGTCATAGGGCACCCTATGACCCATTAGCACACCATACAACCCCTAACAACACCATATGGTGTCCTAAGAGATCATATGATGTCCTAAGGGGTTATAGAACACCATATGACCCCTTAGAATCATATGACACAAAATGAATCCTAACAACACCTAAGTGATCATATGGTGTTCTAAGGGGTCATAGGGCACCCTATGACCCATTAGCACACCATACAACCCCTAACGACACCATATGGTGTCCTAAGAGATCATATGATGTCCTAAGGGGTTATAGAACACCATATGACCCCTTAGAACACCATATGACACATAATGACACCAAATGGTGTCCTAAGGGGTCATAGGACACCATAAGACCCCTTAGGAGACCATACGATCCATAACAACACCATATAGTGTCCTAAGGGGTCATAGAGCACCATATGACCCTTTAGGACACCATACTATTTATAACGATACCATATGGTGTCCTAAGGGATCATAAGACTCCATATGACCCCTTAGGACACAATATGACCCCTAACAACATCATATAGTATCCTAAGGGGTCATAGGACACCATATGACACCTTAAAACACAATATGACCCATAACAACGTCATATAGTGACCTAAGGGGTCATAGAACACCATATCACCCCTTATGACACCATAAGACCCATAACGACACCATATGATTTCCTAAGAGGTCATATGGTTTCCTAAAGGGTCACGGGACACCATATGACCCCTTAGGACATAGTATGAACCCTAACAACACCTAATGGTTCATATGGTGTCTAAGGGTTCATACAATGTCATGTGACCCCTTATGACATAATATGACCCCTTAGCACACCATACAACCCCTAACGACACCATATGGTGTCCTAAGGGGTCATAGGACACCATATGACCTTCTAGGACACAATATGCCCCCTAACAACACCTATAGGGTCATAAGACACCATATCACCCCTTATAACACCATACGACCCTTAACAATGCCATATGGTGTTCTAAAGGGTCATAGAGCACCAGTGACCCCTTAGGACACCATATGACACATAACAACACCATGTGGTGTCCTAAGGGATCATATGGTGTCCTAAGGGGCAATAGGACACTATATTACCCCTTAGGATATCATAAGACCCATAATGACACCACATGGTGTCCTAAGGGGTCATATGGTGTCCTAAAGGATCACAGAACACCATATGACCCCTTAGGACACCATACTACCCATACCGACACCATATGGTTTCCTAAGGGGTCATGGGACACCATATGACCCCTTAGGACACAATTTGACCCCTAACAACATCATATGGTGTCCTAAGGGGTCATATAGTGTCCTAATGGGTCATAGAACACCATATGATCCCTTAAGACACAATAAGACCCCTTAAGACACTATATGGTGTCCTAAGGGGTCATAAGACACCATATGACCCCTTAGGATACCATATGACCCCTAATGACACAATATGGTGTCTTAAGGGGTCATGTGGTGTGCTAAGGGGTCATAGGACTCCATATGACCCCTTATGACACCATATGACCACTACCGATACCATATGGTGTCATAAGGGGTCATATTGTGTCATAAGGGGTCATAGGACATCATATGACCCATTAGGACTACGATCCCTAGCGACACCTAAGGGGTCATATGGTATCCTAAGGGCTCATAGGACACCATACGACTAACGACATGGTGTCTTAAGGGGTCATAGAACACCATATGACCCCTTAGGACACCATAAGACCCATAACGAGACCATATGGTGTCTCAAGGAGTCATATGGTGTCCTAAAGGATCACAAGATACCATATGACCCTGTAGGACACAATATTACCTGTCACAATACCTGAGGGGTCATATGGTGTCCTAAGGGGTCATGTAATGTCCTATGAGCCTTTAGGACACAATATGACCCCTTAGCACACCATATAACCCCTAACGATGCCATATGGTGTCCTAAGGGGTTATAGGATACCATATGACCTGTTAGGACACAATATGATCCCTAACGACACCTAAGGGGCTGGTCATATGGTGTCCTAAGGTGTCATAGGATACCATATGAACCCGTAGGACACAATATAACCTTGAACGATGCCTAATGGGTCATATGGTGTCCTAAGTGGCCATATGATGTCCTATGGCCCCTTAAGACACAATATGACCCCTTAGCACACCATACAAACTCTCACGACACCATATGGTGTCCTAAGAGGTCATAGGACACCATATGACCCATTAGGACACAATATAACCTCAAACAACACCTAAGGGATCATATGTTGTCCTAAGGGGTCATATGGTGTCATAAGGGATTATAGGACACCATACGACCCCTTAGGACACAATATGACCCCTAATGACACCTAAGAGGTCATATGATGTCCTATGACCCCTTAGGACACAATATGACCCCTTAGCACACCATATGAACCCTAACAACACCATATGGTGTCCTAAGGGGTCATCGGACACCATACGACGCATAAGAAAACCATATGGTGTTTTAATGGGTCATATGATGTCCTAAGAGGTCATAGGATACCATATGACCCTTTAAGACACAATATGACCCCTTAGAGCACCATACAACCCCTAACGACATCATATGTTGTCCTAAGGGTTCATAGGACACCATATGACCTGTTAGGACTCAATATGACCCCTAACGACACCTAAGGGGTTATATGGTAAAGTTAGAGGTGAGGATAGGTGTGTGAGAAAGAGATGGTATTTGGGGAAGAGAGAATTAGAGAGATTTGGGGGTAATTAGGGGTTGGGAGGAGATGGGGGATGGGAAAGTATCAACAAAGGGAGAGAGGAAGAGATGGGGAGAGAGGTTCAAAGAGAGAGGTCTAGAGAGAAATTATTTAGGGGAAGGGGAGGGGGAGAGAGAGGGAGGGAGTATCAACAAAGGAAGAGGAGGGAGAGAGCCCCCTGATTACCCTCTCTCCATCTCTTTGTTAATACTTCCCTCTCCCCCTCCTCTCCCCCTAAGTATCCTCTCTCTATCAATCTCTTCACTTCTCTCCACATCTCTCCCTCTCCTTTTGTTGATACTTACTATTCTCCCTCTCTTCTTATACACTAATTACACCCAACTCTCTCTCACATTATTTCTTTCCCTCAGTTACACTCTCTCACCTCTCTCCTCCTATGGGTTTATAGATACTTCACTCTCCCCCTCTCCCCCACCCCATAATTACTCTCTATCTCTCTCTTCACCTATTTCTCCATCTCTCTTCTCTCTTTGTTGATACTTTCCCCTCTTCCCCTCGCCTCCTACCCCCTAACAATATCAAACTCTCCCTCTCATTCTCTCTTCACCTTAATCACCCCCTCTCTCTCTTCTTCACCTACCTCCTAATCACCTCTAGCTCTCTCTCTCTCACTCTCTCTTCCCCCCAATTACTCTCTCCTTCTCACCTCTCTCTCCCTCTCCTTTTCTTGATACTTCCCTATGCCTCTCCTTGTCCCCTCTGAATTTTGTGGCTAGAGATGAGAAGGAAATGCAGAAAGACTAGCCTAGATCTTAGGGAAGAGAGAGTGACATAGAGGAGGAAGTTATGAAGAGGTAGAAATATAAGTGTAGAGCTTGAGAGAATGAATGAGGTATTCAATGACAGTTAGAGATATAGGTCTAAAGAGAGATGTATAAATATGGACAAAAGAGAAGGAGGAAGAAACAAACAGGTGTAGTGATTGGTTTCGGAGAGAGAGGTAGAGAAAGGAAGAAACATAGATAACATGGTTTATCAAAATTTATTGAACTCGATAAAATTCCTAAATTTTATATTATTAATTACTTCTTTAGTTTATTTTGAGATGATTGTTACAAAAAATTCATGCAATAGGGAAATCAAATGAAAAAGTCATGAGCTTTTTTATGTTTTAAAAATTAAGGATGAATTTAAATTAATTATAATTATTTTTTAAGACAAAATATTGAAAATATACCTATTTCATATCATAGAGCTCTAAATTACCTTTCCAATGCTTGTAAAAAATTAAAATTTTGATATAAAACGCAAAAGTTATGCCCAAATTACTAAATAAATAAATAAATTATTTTTTCAAAATGAATATCCGATTTTAACGGATATCTGAGTTTAAAACATAATTTTTTTTATTTTTATTGTTGGAATGAGTTCTGCTAGGGTTTGAGGTTGCATATTACATCTTGCTTGTTTCAGACCGCATTTACTGCGGGAATTTTTTGTTTTTTATGGCTCTGGCCAACTTTAGCCCAGCAGTTGATGTTGGTGCTGGAGTTGCTACAACAGATCCTCATGGCGCCCCCAAACAAACACCCTCGCAAATTTGTTTTGAAAGTGTTTCACGAGGTATGTCCTCGCCTGATGTTGTACTTCCTGTTTAGGATTTTGACAATGCCTGTGATTGCCTTGAAAAATGTACTTTGATAGGATATTTTGTGGGTAGGATCCCTCCTGTAAGCATGCTTCGTGATTGGGTCGCCAAAGCCTGATCTCCTCATAGAGTTCAACTTGATGGCGTCTAAAGTCTCACAAAAGGTTTTTTTTTGTTCTATTTTTCAAGCCCTTCCCATGTAGAGGCTATTCTCTCCCATGGGCCATGGACTGTTAGGTCATCCCTCCTAGTTTTTTAGTGTTGGTTTCACGACTTTTCTGTCTCATATGACAAAAAGTTGTGAGTTCCAGTCTGGGTTGAGTTCCCTAGTCTTCCTTTGCCCTGTTGGCCTTTCATGCACACCATTGCTTAGTCTGTTGGCAAAGTTGTTTGCCTCGATCTAGACTATTTTTTTAATGCAGGTCCTCAAAAGAGGGTATGTGTTGAGGTCGACCTTTCTCGCGACCTAAAAGAAACTGTTGATATTCAAGTGGGAGGCAACACCTTCACCTAGAAGGTGCTTTATCTGAACCTACCCAACACTTGTTATCGGTGCCATTCGATGTATCATAAGATTAGGGATTGTCCCTTGGCAAATCTGAAATTAAAACCCCTTGTTAAGGAGTCTGGCTCTCGACCTATGGAGGGAGCCAAGAAGGATGAATGGACCATTGTTGTTCGTAAAGGTAAAAACTCTACGGTTTTAGCCCAAAAGACTCCCATCAGTTCAAGTTCTCAACTGATGATAGATTCTCCTTTACAGTCTCCATCCTCCCAGGCGATTTCTACTCCATTTTTAAACCCTGACCAATAGGGGAAGGCCTCTTCTAAGGGTGTTTCTCGCCCTCCTTGGGTGCGCACTCCTTAGGCTGTGTCTACAATTTTTGCTCCGCACTCTCTACGTCGCTCTCGCAACCCTTCTGGGCGTGCTAAGATTGTAGATGGTGGTTCAGAAAAATGATGAGTTATCTCCAGTGGGGACCCATATTTTTTGTGCAATAGCTTCACCTCTCTTGGGGACAACGAAGATATGTTGGTTTTATGATGAATTGTATCTCATGGAATGTTCGAGGTCTCACAGACCTCACCAGAAAATATTTTGTTCGAGATGTTTGTCAACGTATTGTAGGCCTAGATGTTCTTTGCCTCCAGGAAGTTAAAATTGCAGGTTTCATGCTCAATGTTGCATGTCGTGTTATTTGGCCAGATATCCTTGTTTTTGCTTCCTAGCATGAAGCTAGTTGAGGTGGAGTTGTTACTCTCATTTCACCTCAATGGTGCTCTATAGTTATTTCTCATGGCTTTGATCCCATGTAGCGTGTCGTCTAGGTTTTGCTTTCAATTGATAATAATTTTGTTGGGATCATTAATATTTATGCTCCCAATTATTCGGTTGAAAGATCATACCTTTGGCAATGGATCGTGTATAATCTACCACCTGCCACTTGGGTCATGTGTGGGGACTTCAATATGGTTGAGGTGGCTTCCTATAAGGACATATTTTTGCCTTTCCACTGGACAGCTGGTGAGTAGGATGTCTGGTACTATATGCACAATAAATTGGGTTTGTTCGACACCAACACCAACTGTCACCCTCCTGGTGGGGTCTAACACACTTGGTCTAATTTTAGAGATGACTCTGACATTATTCTTAAAAGGCTTGATCATGCTATGATATCTGTGCAATCTTTTTTCTCTTTTTCTGAAGATCATGATCTACCCGTCACTCCTCTTGTTGATGTGACGCTGACAGACCACTTCCCCATAAAATTTAGCATTGAATGTAGGCAACATCCTTCCAAAATGCAGTTCTACCTCAACACGTCTCTCCTACATCCTTAGTCCACAATGGCCCACATTCAAAGAGTTTGGAATTTAGAGCCAAGGCCCCATCATCACACTGGTTGGATTGTGTGGTGGCATGATGCCATTTCCCGCTCTGCGAGGTTTCTGTGCATTTATGGTAGGGAGCTCACCATATACCACAGGCAGTCATATGATGTGACCACCAAAGCTCTATGTGCTGCCACAAAACCTTTGGCCTTGAATCCCTTTGATTCTACCCTGCAAATCTGTTTAGCACAGCTCCGCCATCAAAAAAAGTTGCTAATAGTCACTCTGCCAGAGGAGTTCAAATCAATGCCAGGTTGCACTAGCTCAAGGTGGGGGATAGGGCTTCTAAGGAATTCTTCCTGGCTCTATGTGCCCATCATACCTTTATAGGGATTAAGAAAATAAAAGAGGGATAGGCTCTTCTCACCGCATCGCTTGACATATTGCAAGTCTTTGTCTGTCATTATGAGATAGTGTTCACAACGCAGGGAGATTCTCCAGCCAGAACCCAAGCCTTGCAAGACTGCTTAGCCGTTGTTCCCAAATAGCTCTCCAACTCTCAACAAGCCTTTTGTGATCTCTTACTGGCCATTTATGATCTCAAGGAAGCCACTTTTTCTATGGCAGATGACAAAGCCCTGGGTTGTGATGGCTTCCCCTGTGAATTCTACAAAGCTCTTTGCCCTTGTGTTGGTCATGATCTTCATAAGGTCTACTAGAAGCTTTTCATTGCCACTCCTTGGGAAAAATGATTAACCAAGGAAACATCAAGTTTATCCCTGAGGCTGGGGACCCAGAGGAAATTTGCAATTGGTGGCCTATTACCTTGCTTAATGTCTCTTATAAGTTCATTGCCAAAGATTTGGCTCTCAAGATTCGCCATCTCCTACCGCTTATTATCCATCCGGAACAGACTGGATTTATTAAATCTAGGTTTATTCTTGACAATATTATTATTGTTTGGGAAGGGATGGACTGGGCCAGATGCTCTCAACAACAGGCAATCTTTCTCAAGATTGACTTTGCTAAAGTGTATGATTGCATTGATTGGCCTTTTATCTTGGCTATGCTCAAAGCCCTTGACTTTGGTTCCTGATTCATCCAGTTTGTTCAGATGTTATTTGGGGATGCCTCGGCTTGCATCACCATTAATGGCCGACAGTCTAAGGCTTTTGGCCTTTTTAGATCCATTCACGAGGGATGTCCTCTGGCTCCTACTTTATTTGTTCTTGCAGGGGAAGGGTTTGGTTACTTACTTACTAATGCTATCGTTGTTGGTCATGTTTGTGGTATCTCCCTACCTGAGTCACCTTCTCAACTTGTCAATGGCCACTTTGTAGGTGATTCCTTTCTCACTCTCATTGAGGACGAAGATAATGTGCAGGCCGCTCTTCAGTGTCTAAACACTTTTTGCTTGGCTTTTGATTCAACCATTCAATGAAACAAGACGCAATGTTATAGGCAGTCTTTTCTTCTCGCTCCACTTTGGATCCTTCAATATGACTAGAAATGGCTTCATTATGGTGAAATATTTCTCTTTTTGGGCACTCCTTTTTCCTTCCAAGCTTCACCTTCGGATCTCTAGAATGCGGTCTTAGCCAGAATTGAGAAAAAATTTGCCTACTAGATCACCAAGCCTCTCTCTTTGGCTGGTAAATTCCAAGTTTGCTCCAAAGTGTTGGCCACCACCCATGTCTACTACTCCTCATGTTGGACTCCTTCTAAGGCCTCTTACATGAAATTGGAAAGACTTATGTGGGCCTTTCTCTGGATGTTTGGGTCTGACCATCATGGTTTTCATAGGGTTGCTTGGGAATATTGTTGTCTTCCCAAGGAATCCGAAGGGCTCGACCTTATTTCTACCCAGAACCAAGGGTTGGCCTTATGTGCTAAATGGGTTATCAGAGGCTTATATGATGATGAGGCCTGGAAAATTCTTCTCTAGCATTGCATTTCTTCAGGCTTTCCTTCCAAAAGGCCAGTCTGGAAGGAAATTGGCTTGCAAACCCTTCTCACTATGAAAGACCTTGTTCAGATATAGGGTACTTTTTTGGTCAAAAGTATCTAGCGTGCTTGGGAAGCTATCAAGCCTTGGATTCAATGGGCCGGTGATGGCTTTCAGGATGGCTTATCCATGAATCGGCATAACCTCTGGTGGTCACCTCTTTTTCAGGTTGAAGGATTGCCTCTGGTCAAAATTTAGGGTGTCAGTACTCTGCCCTTCCATAAATGCGACATTAGAACACCTAAGGATCTATTTTCTAGGACTTCTATGAGCCTTCGATCTTGGGAGGACCTCCAGGTCCAGTTTCGACTATCTCGGCCAAATCAACAGACTTATGACCTTCTGGTCTTGGCCCTTCCCTCAAATTTACTTCATAAGCTCTGTATTTGGTATGTCAGACCTTGGTGGAAAGACTGGAAGTGGTATCCTTGGACTCCTTTCACCAACTACAAACCCAAAATGGGTTATCTCTGGTTGGTTCCTCATTTGCCTATGGTTCATATTCTCAATCAACAGTGGCACTTGCATTCTTCTTAGACTTCCTAGAGATTCGGGTTTTTTGTTATCTGGTCTGCCATCACTGAACCCAAGATTAAACACTTTGCTTGGTGTGTACTCTTTCAAGGATTGCCTTTGGGTTCCAGACTCAAGCATTTGGGAGTTCCTGATCCTCGGTCCCCTTTTCATGGTCACCCAGAAACTTTTATGCACATCTTTTGGTTCTGTAGAAGAGCTCAACAGTATTGGAGTTGGATTCATGACTTCTTTCAGCCTTTTTGGATTGAGCCATTTTCCTAGCACATGAATCTTCTGGATGATTCGCCTAGAATCCCCTATAAATTCTCCCAAATATGGCATGCTTTCAGAATGGAGATCCTATACACTCTTTGGAAGAATAAAAATGTTATTTTTTCTCGCATCTATTTGGATATTAATGTTTCTCTTTATGCTAAAGCTTGCATTTGTAACAATGTATTAATGCAGATTCAGATACAAAGTTGACAAGGTGGCCCACCTTCAGGAGCTCCTCTGGCACTGGGGCAATGCCCCTTGTACAATTGTCTGAGTACTGCCAGACACTATCTTTGTCGATCGTAATCCACCTGTGGCCATCGCCGTGGGTGCAACTCCTTTGCCCACCATTCTCAAACCTTGCAGTTTTAGCCTCCCCGCCACTCCTCGGGTGGGAGAGATGATGCTTGGCGACGCTGCTCGGCTTCTCCACCACGTCGTGGCTCTACCTCAGGGTGGCCCTCTGCTGCTCCTATGGCTTTTTCTCTTGCTACTGCTGATGATTCTGGGTGGCCCTATGCCACCACTTCCAAGTTTCCTTGCCTAGCTCTGGTGATCTTTCCTCCCAGGTAGGAGGAAGGAGAAATTCAAAAACGTCTTGAAGATGGGTGGTCTATGCTGGACCTGACTCCTTGCCCACTAATGTATGGGGCAAAAAAGATGATCCTAATCCTCCTCCCTCAGTTGTCACTTCTTTGGTTGCCTAAGGAAGTTTTTTGATGAATAGCTTGTTTTTTCTGTTTCCGGGAGCTGGCCGAGTGACTCTCGTGGGGTGATCTTGTATCCCCTGGCCTTTTTTTGTGAATATGTACTTTAATATTTTTAATTAATAGAGAAGGCCTATTCATCAAAAAAACCATTTTTTCCCTCCATTTTTTCGTTTGAGAATGCTATGAGATTTGGCTTGGAAATAACAAGCCTTGAAAGTCAACTAAAAAAAAACGTGTTTTTCAGTATTACTTGATTTTCCAGACTTCGCACTAGTGGTTGACGACTTTTTTTTAGCCAAAATTGTTAAAATGAAAAGGTATTTTTAAGGACGTTCTTAGCTTTCTAACAATATAAGGTTTCTCTTATTTTGACTTTAATAACTAATTATTATCTATTTTCTAATTGAATTTATGACAAAAGTCCTAATTGATAGGTTAATTGAAAAACACCCATAACTTTTAAATGGTATAACATTTTTTTAATCCGAAACATGTGCCACATTCTATGCTTCATGTACTATAGGGAAAAAAAATTGAATTTCATAAAGTTTTGACCAAGTTAAGGTGGTTAGACATAGGAGTTTTTGAATTTCTAAAAAATTTGTAGTAAGAAATTCATAATTAATTATTTACTTAATAAAAAATTACACAAAAATATGTGTCACATGCATACATGATTCTACTACTTATATTATAAATTAATAAAAAATATTATGATTTGATTGTGATTAGGGTGGTCAGACATACACCTACTTCTTATCTTTTTCCTAGAATTTTAGTACCACTGCATTGAAATTTCAATTTTTCATCAAATAGATGTTTTTCCAAAAAACAACTAGTAGCTTAGAAAGTACATTCAATTTTATATAGATTCTCTTCTTACATATTTTAAAAATAATGTTCATAACTTATTCAAATTTTCATGTCAAGTTGCATAACTCTAATTTTCTGAAATTTCATTGTCACTTAAGGGCCTGTTTTGGCACACCATGATCCTACACATACCCATATATATTTTTTATCTTTATTTTGGAATTGTTTCAAATCTTAATTTGGTATAAGAGTAGGTTAGTTTTCTCAAAATTTGATCAAGTCAAATACACACTTTTTGCCAATCCCAAATTTCAATGGTAGTGATTATGATTACTGGTGTATTAAAATCATGGATTTTTTTATAGGAAAAGACTTGTGAAAAATTGTAGAAATAGGATATGAAGAGCTTGTGTCATGTCCCCTTTTCAAAATTTCTAAAAATAGTAAGTCAACAATTCCAAAAATAGTAAATCGAGACCTGTAGATAAATCGAGAAATATTGTCCTTCAAGGTTAAATGATCAAAATCATATTTATTATTAAATTAATAGATAACATTTGATATCATTTTGGAGGAAAAATATGGCTTGAAAAAAGTAGAAAGAACATTTTGGAATGATAAGTGGCACTTGGTTACTTTTGACAAAATGGGCAAGTGGCAAGTTGCAACTAGTAAAGTTAGGAGGTGAAAGGCAAGTGGAGGAGGAGTTATATTCTTGGAAATGTAAATAATCTTCTCTCTTGGTCATGATTTATGGGTTCCCAAATTAGAAATTTAATATTTCTCGATAAAACATGAATTTAGGTTTCATTTGGCATTATTCTTGTTGCAGATTTTAGCTAAGCCTTTGCTTGTTTCTTCAATGGTGGATAAACCAGTGTAGAAGGAGACTTTTGGATGGAATGTTCATGGTTTCCAAGGTGATATAAGGATGGGACTCATAATATTACTAGGTGTTCTAAGGATGAGAGTCAACAAATGGGTAAGTGCACCAAGATGGTGTGCAAAAAAGTGGACACCCTCCAAAAAATGTTCTAAAAAATCATAATGTAAATGGGTTATTTAAATATTTAAATAACCCATTTGCATTTAGCTTTGTATTGCCAAACCTAAAACCCGTACGGGTTCTACATTTAAAATAATTCAATGATTTATCTATTTAATAAACATGAATGGGTTTTGAATTTAAAAAATACAAGTGAGTTTTAGTTTTTAAAAATCCGTTCAAGTTTTTCTAACATTTTTTTTTTTACTATAGCCAACTAGGTCATTTTCACCCATGACCACACAAGAAAAGGTTTCAAGGGTTTCTACCAACTAATACACAAATGGGGTTCTAGCATCACCAAAAATTCACCATGTTAAGGCGACAAAGAGGTGTTTGACTCATTTTTTATGCATGTTATGTATTTGATTAATTCTATTTGAAATTTGAATGTGATTTCATTATTTTTTATTTTAATTTTTGGTTATAAATTTATGTCAAATCTCAAAACACTTCCCCCAAGCAAAACATACCTCCTAGGAACTCAAGGCAACACCCACAAGAGAACCCATAGCCAAACCCTCAAGATACAAACCCTGCATCTCCTTCGATAGACCATTCACAAATGACACAAGAGGATTTGATAAATCAATTAACACAAAACACTACCAAAATAACCAGATTGTTAATAGATTGAAGACACCTGAGCATGAGCATCATACATCCCTTGCCATATCCCTAGAATCAATAGCTAATAGTGCCAATGAATTTTCCAAACAAGTTACAAAATGGGGAAGCTATAGGGATCGATGTCGAGCTTTTTATGTTAGTGGGTTGTCCTATGATGAAGTGAAAAAAAATATATAAGTAAAGCACAAATATGTGCTTTTTTGCATGAGACCAAAACCAATGAAACCTTACCTCATAATTTAAATATGTTTCATATACACTGGTGTAACCATTTGGGGATAAAAAATGTTTTTTGGGATAAGTGGTGGATGGTCTTTGACTAACCACCTTATAATAATTTTGAGGTTCCATTATATTTATTAAGGAAACTTTATTACAAGTGGATCTGAAAAGGCCAAACTATTTTGATATGAGAGACTTCCATGGTAGAGGTGGGGGCTCTACCCAGGATAGACCTAGAGCCCAGAGGGTACTAAACCCCCAAAATTGCATCCCTCTATCAGCAAAACCTATGGTTCATGTCACAGTCCTAGTAGTCCTGAAAGAGTCTATGGAGGTACAAACTCTTTAAGCGGCCACTGCATTGACTGATGTCACCATTCAACATGGCATGCAATTATTACATCCTCTTGGCCCAAATGATGATACAATAATTGAACCATTTGGCCCTAGTGAGCCCATTCAACATATGTGTCCTAGTTGTTTAGGTATATGCTCTAGGATAGATACTGAGGCCAGTGCATATTATTCCACGCCCCATCTATGTACATATTGTGGGGGTAGATGTCAAGCTAGCACTATAGAGGATGTGGCATTGACCGATGATTTGACGGATATGGTGTTTGGCAGGAAGATACGGACATGAGTGTGTTGATTTGAATTGATAACATTTTATTTATCAATCACTTAAAACTTGTAAATATACATAAATTTTTATTTATAAATATATTTAAATTGATATGAACAATATGCATTTTAGGTTGTAGCAGCTGGTGTTAATACACCATCTCATGTTCCTCCCACTATTGTTGCAACTACAGCTTCGACGCCTGAGACTATTTTTTTGTAGCATGTTAAAATAGAATAGTACCTTGAATTCAAAATATTGTTTTATAAGATATACTAACTCTCTTTAATTTATATTTATTTTTTGTTTTATAGGCATTGTCAGGCGATCAAATATCCTAGATCAATAATGTCACACTTTTGACCATTGATTTTGGTTTGGAAAGCTATGTGGTATCATATTTTGCTCACCTCTTATTTATGTATTTTTTTAATATGAAATTCATTTAAATTTAAATTTATTAAATCATATTTAATATTATCTACTTATCTCTTGTGTTAATTTTGTTTCTTTTAGGGTATCCCATGTGTGTCTAGGACACCTCCTAGGCGAAAGAAATCCTCGAGAACACCTAAACGTCAAAATGTAATGGAAAAAAAAATTTAATTGACATAATTGTTTGAAAAGATTTATATTTTCTTAATTGGAACTTGTAGAATGTTTAGTCTTTTTTGTCTGTCTTATATATAGCAGCAATTGGGCTTTGTAGAATTGATGAATGTGCCTGATATTCTAGAGGATCAAGAGAGGGAAGAGGTATGTATCTCTGCTTTATTTTATCGATTTGATGATTATATGAACATGTATGTGAACTTTAGATAAATTATAATCTTATCATTTTCCATACAAGAAATAGCCATAGCTACTTCATCAATGGTGAGCCCTCCTAGGTTAACAGGATAAGCATCTCAGGCTCTGGTATGCTTTTGTTCCATATATTATAAATTTTTAGTGTTTTTGATCTATATATGCTATTACCTTGTATTAATTGTATTTAACCACAATAGGCCCCTTCATGGGTTGGCCATAACATGGATCCTCTCAAGTAACAATTTAAAAGGACTCCTAAGATTGACAAGGAAAAGGGAGAAAAGAGAGTAGATCCTAGATTAGCACATGAGGTAATCTATAATTCAATTGCAAATAAATTATAGTTGAATGTATAGTTATTTTGATAATTGTTAACTATTTTTTACAAAAGGAATCTAATTTGGCTTTTGAATTGTGGTTGTGTAGCCTTTTATAGAGTCACGTACTGCATCAAAGAGGCTCGATTTTGATGATCCACCATTACTATAGGATCATATGGTGCTAGTTGTGGTCACTGAAGGACCAATACATCTATATATTATACATTTTTATTGTATATCAATCTAGACATGGCATAAGCCACATTTTTGTATAACTTTTATTGACTTGGCATAGATGCCATTTTTGTATACATACATAATTATTGTATATTTTGATATATATAAATGTTGATATTCGATCCAATTCATTCATTGTGTGCATGTCTCTGTACTTTAAAACTTAAAAGTTTACAATTGAAATTTGATCCAATTATAGCATATTGTAGATTTATCAAATTAGAACCCAATATAATTTATTACTTTTTACAATAGGCTCTCTATAGTGGAATGAGTCATGCTTATTACATGGAACTTGTATGATAATTTATCATTAATGTGCATCCAAATCTTGTAAGATGTATATTATATTTGTGCATATTTACATGTTGAAGACACATCAATCATGAGGCACACATAAAGACATATGTTGAAAGTATATTAGACATGAAGCATTCACATGAATACATAAGACATATGAATACACTAAAGCATAAACTAACTCCTTAATTTAGGAAGTATTCACATGAATGTGCATGAATGCATGAAGACATAAAGCATAATCAAAGTCTCCACTCAATACATGCATTGTTATATTTTCTCTTATTAACTTCAGTGTCAACCTTTGTTAATGCAAGCGTCAACCTTTGTTAATGCAAGTGTCAACCTTTGTTACTAATTCAGTTTTAAGAAGAAGAGGATGTGAACGTAACCAAAGCACTTAGAGACCGAATACAATAGGCTCTCTCAAAGTTAAGGTTTAGGGAACGTTGATCCCTACCCTTTGTTGGGAGTCATTCTATTGATTGCAAATTATTGAGTTATGATGGGCATGCTCCTATTTTGCATCCCAACTCACCAAAATGTCCAGGGCCATACCCTACCAGTGCTATCTCTCAAGTGCCCCGAGTCCAAGAAATTATCAAAATTTGGTAGACTATTTCTTGGAATCAAAGATGCATAGGAATGATCCATTTGAATCCATAGGGTCATGTGAGTCCCATCTACAATGACTTATCTCAGTTTTAGAAGACTTCAAGCCTTTTTCACAAGGTAGCAATTTTTCAGTTGGTACAAAAACCATCAGATGCATGCAATGCAAGGTTGCAAGGTAGGCCAATTTTCATTCCATTCATCGTGGGCACAAACACATTTGGGTGGGCAGGTTTATGGTATGAATTCTCCTTTTTTGCATCCCAACTCATTGAAATGTCCAGAGCCATACCCTATCAATGCTAGATCTCTCAAGTGTCCTGAGTCCAAAAACTTGTCAAACTTTGATGAATAAATGATCTGTTTAAAGTCGTAGGGTCATGTGAGACACATCTACAATGACCTATCTTAGTTTTTGAAGACTCAAAGCCATTTTCACAAGGTAGCAACTGTTCAGTTAATACAAAAATTGTCAAATGCATGCAATGCAAAGTTGCAAGGTAGGCTAAGTTTCATTATGTTCATCGTGGGCACGAACTAACAACACGAGCACATCTAGGTGGGAAATTTTATGGTATGCATGCTCCTATTCTGCATCCCAACTCGCTGGAACGTCCAAGGCCATACCCTACTAATGTTATCTCGAAAGTGTCTAGAGTCCAAAAACTTATTAAACTTTGAGGAACTGTTTCTTGGAATTGACGATGTATACAATTAATCTGCTTTAATCCATAGGGTCATGTGAGGCCCATCTACAATGACCCATCTGAGATTTTAAAGACTCAAAGCCATTTTTACGGAGTAGGAATTTTTTCAATTGGTGCAAAAATCATTAGATGCATGCAATGCAAGGTTGCAAGGTAGGCTAAGTTCCATTTTGTTAGTTGTGGGCATCAACTATCAGCATGAGTGCACCCAAGTGGGCAATTTTATGGTAGGCATGCTCCTGTTCTACTTACCAACTCATCAGAACATCCAGGGTCATACCATACCACTGCCATCTCTCAAGTGCCCTGAGTCCAAAGGATTGTCGAACTTTGGCAAACTATTTCTTGGAATCCAGGATGCATACAAATGATCTGTTTGAAGCCATATGATCATGTGAGGCCCATCTAAAATGATCTATATTATTTAATGAAGACTTGAAGTGCTTTTCATAGGGTAGCATTTTTTTAGTTGGTGCAAAAATCATCAGATGCATGCAATGCAAGGTTGCAAGTTAGGATATGTTTCATTATGTTAGTCGTGGGAATGAACTAGCACGAGTGCATCTAGGTGGGTAGGTTTATATTAGTAATGTTCCTATTCTGCATTCTAACTTGTTGGAACATCTAGGGGGTAAGTGCACCAAGGTGGTGAACAAAAAGGGGGGTATAAGTGGCCACTTTTTTTTTTTGTTTTCTGAAAACAGGTAAACCTGAACTTCAAAGAGCTATTTGAAGGTCTTGCACTCAAAACTAGGAGTTGAGAAAAGAATAGAATTGTATTACTCTGAATCTAGTTTCTAAACTACTAATATTTTTAAAAATTGGATAAGATTAAGAGGGTCAAACCTTTCACGCACGAAAAATTGTTCCTGATTTTTTCAAAAAATATAACATAGTTGTTTTCGTGCGCTACACAAAATATATAGTTAGATTTAGTATTTTGCAAAACCCTTTCGTAGGATGATAGGTAAGAGTGAGATCTAGAAGTTGTGTATTTTTTTGTAATTTTTCGTTGAGTATTTTATTTTTTATGATTTTTGGAAGTGACCACATCCTGAAAATTTGGTACCTGTTCGTGCACTAGGCATAACTTGCATCAAAATAATCAAAAATGCAATTTTTTTAAAAAAGTTGTATAGATTCTAGTGTAGAACAATAATATATAATTTATTTTGAATTTGGTCAAGTATATCAAAATTTATTAAAAAAATAGTAGACATATGTCTGTGAGGACTCTCAAGGCACTGATAAAGAAAATTAAAGTTTACTATGCTAATGTTGTCCAAAAATTAAAAAATTTATATGGTCAAAAAACTAAGAAGATGTATAAGATTATGGTGGTAATTTTAGAGATACCCACCTCATCATTTGTAAACCTGATGACGATGAAGTTAAGAAATCATGGTGGAGGATGAAAAAATGTGTAAAGGAACAAAAAATGGGGGAAAATGGGCTTGCAAGCCTTAGGGTCATTTTCCAACCCTCTTACCAAGCCAAAACCCGCATGGGTTTTGAAGAACCAAAAGTACTATTTGCAATTCTAAATAACCCGTATGGGTTATGAAGAACTAGAAATACTTTTTTTTGTTTCAGAAAACCTGTACGGGTTATGAAGAACTAAAAATATATTTTTTTGTTTCACAAAACCCGTACAAGTTATGAAGACATAATAATGTATGCTTGTAGACTTAGCATTTACTATACATGTTTTAGACATACCTAGATAATATGTGTTTATGTATGTTATATGCATATCTATAGTTATATATACATATATTTATATAGATATATGTATATATGTTTGTATACATGCATGTACCCCTTCTTTTCCTCTCTCTCTCTCTCGTCTTACTTCCCCCATCATTGTATTTGTCTATTCTGAGCCCTAATTATCTTCCTTGAGTTCTATCTCATCTCTCTCCCCCTCACACTTCTCTATTTTTTGATTCTCTCACCCTTTTCTCCTTCTTGTTCTCTCTCTACCTCATGTCTCTCACCCTCTCCTCCTCCTACTCTCTCTCTCTCTCTCTCTCTCTCTCTCTCTCTCTCTCTCTCTCTCTCTCTCTCTCTCTCTCACTCTCTCTCTCACACACACACACACACACACATTATCCTATCCTATTCTCACCCTCTCCCCCCTCTCTCTCTTTCTCTCCCCCTCCCTCTCCCTCTCCCCCCTCTCCCTCCCCCTTTCGTTATCTTAAATCTCTCTCTCTCTCTCTCTCTCTCTCTCTCTCTCTCTCTCTCTCTCTCTCTCTCTCTCTCTCTCTCTCTCTCTCTCTCTCCCTCCCTCTCCCTCTCTTTATCCTATTCTCCCCATCTCCACCCTCCCTCTCCCTTCCTCTCTCCCTCTCTCCCTCTCCTTTTCCCAATATCCCTCTCTCTCCCTCTCCCTTCCTCTCTCCCTCTCCCCCTCTCCTTTTCCCAATCTCCCTCTCTCTCCCTCTACCCTCGCCTTTCCCCAATCTCCCTCTCTCCCTCCCCCTCTCATTCTCTCCCTCTCTTCCTCTCCTTTTCCCAATATCCCTCTCTCTCCCTCTCTCTCTCCTCCTCTCCTTTTCCCAATCTCCCTCCCTCTCTCCCTCTCCCTCCCTCTCTCCCTCTCCCCATCTCCTTTTCCCAATCTCCCTCTCTCTCCCTCTCCCCCTCTCCTTTCCCCAATCTCCCTCTCTCCCTCCCCCTCTCCTTCTCTCCCTCTCCTTTTCCCAATCTCCCTCTCTCTCCCTCTCTCTCTCTCTCCCCCTCCCCCTCTCCTTCTCTCCTCTCCTTCTCTCCCTCTCCCCCTCTCCTTTCCCAAATCTCTCCTTTTCCTAATCTCCCTCTCTCTCCCTCTCCCTCCCCCTCTCCTTTTCCCAATCTCCCTCTCTCTCCCTCTCCCTCCCCCTCTCCTTTTCCCAATCTTTCTCTCTCCCTCTCCCTCTCTCCCTTCCCCTCTCCTTCTCTCCCTCTCCCCCTCTCCTTTCCCCAATCTCTCCTTTTCCCAATCTCCCTCTCTCTCCCTCTCCCCCTCTCCTTTCCCCAATCTCCCTCTCCCTCTCTCCCTCTCCCCCTCTCCTTTCCCAAATCTCCCTCTCTCCCTCCCCCTCTCCTTGTCTCCCTCTCCCCCTCTCCTTTTCCCTCCCTCTCCCTCCCTCTCCCTCTCTCCCTCTCCCTCCCTCTCTCCCTCTCCCCCTCTCCTTTTCCTAGTTCTACATAGCCTGTATGGGTTATGTAGAACTAAGGCCAAAACTTCTAGTTTTACATAACCCATACGGGTTATGAGAAATTGTGAACGTTGACATATAAGGTTTCCATAACCCGTACGGGTTATGGGAAAATCTTTATATATTTTAGTCCCAATGGCCTAAAAAATAGCATTGCAAGTTGTTTGAAGGCCCCACTGCTTTTGCACATGATTTTCTGAGACAATAACAATCAGGTTTTCATATTCTTTTATCACTTTTGCTTTGGAATGATTGATTTTTAGGTTATTTTATAATTGTTACTTTAGATAATAACAAAATCATGATCATTTGTTGTTTTTTTGCTTTGATTATGATTTGTTTGTCTTGTATTTTGGTTTTTTTTTAAAGTTATTTTATTATTGTTGCTTTAGATTATAACAAAATGTTGATCATTTATTGTTTTTTTTCTATTTGATTGTGGATTGTCATCATGATGTTATGTGTAGGACAATGGGAAAGAATAAGAGAGGAACAAATGAACAAAGAGAGGCAGCAAAGGAAAGACAAAGGGAGCGTATGAAGAGATTACGTGAAGGTACGTCATCTAATGCACCTAATGAAAGTGATGAACATTCAACAATTGAAATTGATATGATTAATGCACCAAATCAAATACATATGATGAATGCACCTAATGAATGCAATGAACATACACCATTTGAAAATGGTTCGGTGAATGCACATGTTAATGAAATTGAATAATATATACCATTTGAATTTGATGTGATCAATGCACCTAATACACCTAATGAAAATGAAGAGCATGCACCAATCTTAACACCTCTTAGAATAATTCATAGAAAACCAAAGTTCCTAATAGATATTGATGAAAATATTGTGAAGCCAATGCATGATAAAATTTCCGAAAGAACTTGTAGAAGAACGGTTAGAAGAATTTGGAATAACTATTTTGAAAACTTAAATCAAAGTGGAAGATGCCAATTAGTTCTTGAAATGATTAAAAATCTGAAATTTAGAGAGACAATGAAAATTTTGGGGCTAAGAACATCCAAAAATAATAGTGAAAGAACCATTGTGAGAAATCTTTTTGATGCATACCAAGCCATTGGTTCAAAATCACGCACTAAAGATGCTAATGTTACTCGTCATGTCCTCACATCAACCATAATGGGAAAGGAAATGAAAACAACTCGTTTAATAAGAAAAACAAGCAAGTCATTAAGGATAAGTAGAACCACATTACACTATGCCTTAGAGAGGCGAGAGAAAATCGAGGATCCTAACAATAATTCTCTTTTGGCATTCTCTGATAGACTCCCACGCAAGGACAAGGTTTTTGTTGATGCACTAAGAACATTAATTGAGAGATTTTGGCATGACAACACAAGGGTTTCACCCAACCAAAGAGATGCTATTAGAAGGCGAATTGGAATTAGTAATCGTGAGCCACATCCAAAACACTATTTAGATACAACTCAAACACAATTTTATGAAAGGTTTCTTGAAATCTTTCCTCAGATTAAAATTAGTCAAAGATTTTTTGACATGACAAAACCATTTTATGTTAAGATTAATCATGCATGTACTACATGTTGTACAGTCCATGTTGAATTTTCCATTAATTATGATATTTATCACTATATCTGTTGTACTTTGCACACTAACGATGTTTTGCAGGAATGTGGTCTACAAGCACCTCCTAAGTCACCGGGAGAATTTATTTCAAGTGTACTATCTAGACGAGATGACGGGTGCATTTATTATAAGATGATGTGTTTGAGAGGTTTTTGTCCTACATGTGGTGGTTTGCAACATTTGCATAGATGCCTACATCTGGATAGCACACATGAAATTGGTAAGGAACTAGTTTCTATTGGAAAATATAAGTTAGTAACATATGGTGTTAAAGATGGAAAAGAATTAAAGAGGTGTGAGTTAGTGAAAAGGGATATATGCGTAGCTGATTTTATGAAGATGTTTCAAGAGAAACTAGTATATGAGTACATAGGTCACACACATAGAGCTAGATGGTTCGATGAGAAATTCAAGTTGTGTAACGACAGTTTCCCCCTCGACACTATTGTCTCTATCGTTGATTTTGCTAAGAGTTATACACTAAATTTGTAAAATGAAGTACAATCTATGTATTACCACTCTACATAAGTTACAATTTTTGTACACATAGCATTGCATGCACATGATAGCACCGAGGAGGACAGAAAGGTTATAAGAGATATCACTTCTATATCAGCAATGATCATACTCATTCCTCAGAGTTTGTGCAAGGATGCTTTACAGTCTTCTATGATAGTTTAAGGGAAAGAGATATAAGATACAACCAACACTTAATATGGTCGGACAATTGCACCGTACAATTCAAGAATGCAAGGATGTTCTACTGGTTGACTAGGATGCATGTGACAAGTGATGTGCAACATTTTTGGAATTTCATTGAGGCAAGGCATGGAAAGGGAGAGCATGATGGTGTGGGAGCATGTGTGAAAAGAGCTCTTACTAAAGAGGAATTGAAGTACGAAGGTGGTGCAATGTTAATAGATGCAAAAACAATTGTGCAATGGTGTAGCTCTACGATGGGACCAAGTAATGCAGATAAGTCTATGGTTTCTAGATATTTTTGTTTAATAAGTGAATCTAACATTGAAAACTATCTAGATTGTTATACACTTACTGGATCAAGTGACATGCATTCATTTAGAAGTTCAAATGCAATATCACTAGTTATTTATATTAGACATATTGCATGCTTTTGCTCTTCGTGTATGCATTTTTTTGTGGGATGAATGTGAATCAAAAGAGTGGGTTGACCAATGGTCTTGTAGACCTTTGCAAACCCTAGATACATATCAACTTCCTAGAGCACTACAAATGAACCGGATTGAAGCATCAGTAGATTTTGACCATGTATCAGACATAGTTGAACCAGGTAAAGGGTTGCAATTTGCTACACTTTTAAGCTTAATTTATTAGTATTAACTTATGCTAATTTTGGTATTAACTTATATCCTTCTATTAAATGCAGGTCATGTATATGCAGTTATTGCGGATGAGAACAACGAAGAAGGAACATATTACTTTTTGTGTCGTTGTATTGAGGCCAAAAAGAAATTGACTTCTACAGTGGTTGATGGAGAGGGTATTGAGTACCCAATAGGATCCGTTGTTGTGACAGGGACATGGCTTAGAAGGTACCATGTTGTTGTGTCGAGTTGTATTGAGACCTCTTAAAATCATTTATTTAGCAGTCTAGAAGAATAATTCTACAATATGGTAGAATAATTTTGACAATTTTGTATATATCTTTTGCGAAACGTTGTAACTTCACTTTTTTGGATGTGCTCTATATGCATATGAGTTGTAATATACATATGAGCTATAATGTGCATATGTAGATGCCAAATTTTGTATATAAAAACATTAATGAGTTGTAATGTGCTTATCTAGATGCTAAATTTTGTATTAAAAAACAATGAGTTGTAATGTGCATATATAGATGCTAAGTTTTGTATAAAAAAACAACAACGAGTTGTAATTTGCATATTTAGTTGCAAAATTTTGTAAATATAAACAATAATGAGCTTGATCATTTATATAAGATGCCAAATTTTATATATGAAAGTGTCCATGGGGCTAATTTGCAAATTTTGAATATGAATATGCAATTTTTTTTCCAAGTGTTTTGGGAAAGTTTTGAGTTATTATTGAATTGCCCAATTTGAAGGGCTAGTAGGAATAGTCCAAATCCAAGATAGCATTTTGGTAGGCAGTGACAACACGACCCCATAGGTTCAAATGGATCGTCCATAAGTGCCATGGTCTCCGAGTTACGCTAAGTCAAAGTTTGACCCTTTTTTCCGCTTTGAGCGCTCAAGGGAAAACGTCGCTATGAGGTGGCTCGTAATGATCAGACACCTTAGGGAGAGAGAAAAGGGAACACCTAGCATAAATGCAGCCACCTGGATGCTCTCGCGCTGACGGTTCATTCCCACGACAAGCAGAACAAAAGATGCACTATTTTGCCACCTCTCACTGACATTTTTTGATACGACAGAAAAAAACTCACCACAAGAAAACGGAGTCGAGTTGCCCAAAACTGAGATAGGATTTTGTAGGTATAGATAAAACAACCCCATAGGTTCAAATAGATTGTCCATAAGTGAAACAGTCTCCGAGTTATGCTATGTCAAAGTTTGACCATTTTTTTCGCTTTGAGTGTTCAAGGGAAAACATCTCTATGAGGTGGCTCGTAACGATCAGATGTCTTGGGGAGTGAGACAAGGGAACATATAGCGTAAACCCAGCCACCCGGACGTGCTCACATTGATGATTTGTTCCCACAACAAGCAAAATGAAAGATGCACTATTTTGCCACCTCTCACTAATAGTTTTTGACAGTTTTTTATGCAACAGAAAAAATATCACCAAAAGAAAAAGAATCAAGTTGCCCAAAACCAAGATAGGATTTTGTAGGAAGTGATAACACAACCCCATAGGTTCAAATAGATTGTCCATAAGTGCCATGGTCTCCGACTTACGCTACGTCAAAGTTTGACTTTTTTTTCCGCTTTGAGTGCTCAAGGGAAAACGTCGCTACAAGGTGGCTTGTAATGATCGAATGTCTTGGGGAGAGAGAAAAGGGCACACCTACCATAAACCTAGCCACCTAGATGTGTTTGCGCTGATGGGTCATTCCCATGACAAGTAGAATGAAAGATGCACTATTTTGCCACCTCTCACTAGCAGTTTTTGACGGTTTTTGATGCGACAGAAAAAAAAATATCACCACTAGAAAACGGAATCGAGTTGCCCAAAACCAAGATAGGATTTTGTAGGCAGTGATAACATGACCCCATAGGTTCAAACAGATCATCCATAAGTGCCATGGTCTTCAAGTTACGCTATGTCAAAGTTTGATCATTTTTTCTGCTTTGAGCGCTTAAGGGAAAATGTCGCTACGAGGTGGCTCGTAATGATCGGACATCTTGGGGAGAAAGACAAGGGCACACCTACTATAAACCTAGCCACCTAGATGTGCTCGCACTGACAGTTCATTCCCACGACAAGCAGAACAAAAGATGCACTATTTTGCCACCTCTCACTGACAGTTTTTGACAATTTTTTATGCGACAGAAAAAATCTCACCATAAGAAAACGGGATCGAGTTGCCTGAAATTGAGATAGGATTTTGTAGGCAGTGATAAAACAACCCCATAGGTTCAAACAGATTGTCCATAATTTCCACGGTCTCCGAGTTACGCTACCTCAAAGTTTGACCATTTTTTCTGCTTTGAGCGCTCAAGGGAAAACGTCACTACGAGGTGGCTCATAATGATCGAATGTCTTGGGGAGTGAGACAAGGGCACACCTACCATAAACCCAGCCACCCAGATGTTCTTGCGCTAACGATTTGTTCCCATGACAAGCAGAACGAAAGATGCACTATTTTGCCACCTCTCACTGACAGTTTTTGATGCAACAGAAAAAATCTCACCACAAGAAAAGGGAATCAAGTTGCCCAAAACTGAGATAGGATTTTGTAGACAGAAATAACACAACCCCATAGGTTCAAATGGATCATCCATAAGTGCCATGGTCTCCGAGTTACTCTACGTCAAAGTTTGACCATTTTTTTCCGCTTTGAGCGCTCAAGGGAAAACGTCGCTACGAGGTGGCTCGTAATGATTGGACGTCTTGGGGAGTGACACAAGGGAACACCTACCATAAACCTAGCCACCTGGATGTGCTCACATTGATGGTTCATTCCTATGACAAGAAAAATAAAAGATGCACTATTTTGCCATCTCTCACTAATAGTTTTTGACGGTTTTTTATGCGACAGAAAAAATCTCACCACAAGAAAACAGAATCAAGTTACCCAAAACCAAGATAGGATTTTGTAGGCAGAAATAACAAAACCCCATAGGTTCAAATGGATCATCCATAAGTGCCACGGTCTCTGAGTTACACTATGTCAAAGTTTGATCATTTTTTTTCCCCTTTGAGCACTCAAGGGAAAACGTCGCTATGAGGTAGCTCGTAATGATCGGACGTCTTGGGGAGCAAGACAAGGGCACACCTACCATAAACCTAGCCACTCAGACACGCTTGCACTAATGGTTCATTCCCATGACAAGCAAAACGAAAGATGCACTATTTTGCCACCTCTCACTGATAGTTTTTTACGGTTTTTGATGCGACAAAAAAAATCTCACCACAAGAAAACGGAATCAAGTTGCCTGAAACCGAGATAGAATTTTGTAGGCAGCAAAACACGACCCCATAGGTTCAAATAGATCATCCATAAGTGCTTCAACTCTTCTTTTATAGGTGATGAAATGATGAACTTCACTCCATAAGCATAAGTTTATGAAATAATATTTTCACTTGAATCTCTTCATGCACAAAGGACTCAAAGCAAATTCACTCAATCAAAATACAGAATATCAACATTACCGGTATCAGTACTTGGGTATACACAATATGAGAAATAGATAGTTTAAAAGTATATGCCATATGAGTTACAAATAATGAACAAATTGGATCACATTTCAAGACATATACACAACTAACAAATTTGATCACATTTCAATACAAAATAACTAAGTTTCAGAAATATCATGTTTCATATATATCAATGAACAAATTGGATCGAATATCAAGTTTCATATGTATCAAAATGAACAATAATCGTGTACATATATCAAAAAATGGCATAGATGCCAAATCAATAATAGTTACAAAAATGTGGCATGTGCCATGTCTATCAAAGTCGATATATACATATACAATACCGAATATATAAAAAAATTGGTCCTTAAATGACCACAACTATAACTATATGTCTCTATCGATATCTATGACTGTGGCGGATCATCAAAATCGAGCCTCTTCGAAGCAATACATGGCTCTGCAAGTGGCTACACAAGGACAATTCAAATGTCTAATCAAATATATTTTCTCAATATAACATCAAAATAACTAAATACTAAACTCTAAATTGTTTGAAGTTGAAATGTTGATTACCTCATCTCTATCTTTTGCAATTTGGTGAGGCTAAGGATCTGTGGGATGTCCTGCAGGAGGCTTTAACTGGTAAAGCAACATTAATACATGTTAATGACATATATGTCAAATAACACATAATAACTAAAAATGAATAGACTAAAAAACTAAAGCATATCGGAGCCTCAGATGGATGTGATGTGGTCGTAGAAGGCAAAGTCATAGATGAATCAGTTATGACCATTTCCTATATCCATGGTAAGTGATCCAAAAGGAGTTAACTAGACAGTTTCAACTCCGTTGTGCACTTAGTGAAAAGGAGTTGCTCTAAGACAGACATACCTTTTGTCTTGGTCGTGTTGGATCCCATAATATACGTGTAGGACTTCTACTAAAATGGAATGGTAGAATAACAGTAGGAAGTTTGGAAGGGGCGTGTAATAGTTTAAAGACAATCATACAAGTTAATAACCCAAAGTTGTTGACAAACTAGATAAAATAAATATTTTTAACATATGTAGAAAAAATGCACACCGAAGCCTCGTATAGTTCTCTTGTAACCTTAAGAGGCCTAGTCGAATCTGATGCAGCTATATACCATTTCCTGTATGAAAAATGATAACATACGATATAGACATAAAAGGATTTAGTTATTTCGAACAAGCAAGAATGCAATCCAAAGTGAATATGAAGATATCACCTCTTCCCTCTGTTGAACCTCATCGACATCAAGTGCATTCATTAATTCTATAAATCCCATATGTTTCTGTATATAGAACAAATAAATTAAGTGCATTTATCAATATCTACATATACATGTTTAATCATAATACATTTCAACAATTGAATTTAAATTGTAGTGAATTACCTTCTATCGTTAGGGTGTCCAAGAGGATATCTTTTTCTGCCTCAGAGTGCTAGAGGATGGTTTTCTCACATGAGATGTCCTCAAGGCATGTGGGGTAAACTAATGGAATAAAACTAACATAAGGGAAAAGAGCATGTATTTAATATATCACTTAAGTAAAAAATATACAAATCTAAATGGTACCGCATAGTTATCTTGGCCAAAGTCAATGACTGAAAGCGTGATATCATCAAGTTGGGACATCTCAGCCACTGATAAGCCCTACAAAATATCAAGTAATGATAAATATAATTAACAAAATATATTTTGAATCCAATGTATTATTATATTTTTAACAAATTTACAAATCTTTACCTTTGGTGGCAAAACTACTCGTGACCGTGGAGTCGACTAAACAGTATGTGGTGTACTCCCACCACCTATTGCACCCTACAATGCATTTTATTTATATGTCACTTTAAATTGTTCTAAAAATAAAAATTCATTTCTTTTTATAAGATTTAGTCACTTAATTGATAACATGTCATAAACAGAATTAAACGCACCTATGTCTGATAGAGAGGGTACAACATATTGAGCAGTTCATCAATGAGGGCCACATCCTCTATAGTGGAAGCATGGCATCTACTCCCACAACATGTACATGAATGAGATGTCCCACCATCCTCATCTGCGTCAGTGTCTACACCAAATCATACACCCTGGCAGGTGGGGCACATATGCTGAATGGGCTAGCTCGTGCCAAATGATGCATGAGGTGCTACTGATGAAGGAGGTGCCGCTAAGGAAGGAGGTGCTACTGATGAAGGAGGTGTCACTGATGAAGGAGGTGTTGTAGGTGTTGGTACATCCTCTACTCCAACTAGCTGTGTGCCATGCTGAACAATGACATCAGTCAATGATGCAGCTGCCTGAAGAGTCTGTAATTCCATAGACTCCTTCAAGGATATAGGGACAGTGACATGAACCATGGGTTTAGGAGTTGTACGCCTCCTATGTTGTGAATCTACCACCCTATGGGCCCCAAGTCTATCCTATGCAGAGCCTCTCCCTCTACCCTGAAATTGTCGGATGTCAAAGTAATTCGTCTTCTCGTCGAGGATAAACTCACAATACAACTTTCTCAAAAATTATAGAGGCACCTCCCAATTATTATAAAGTGGTTGGTCAAAGACCATATACCACCTATCCCAAAAAGCATCTTTCAACCTAGCATGAACACACCAATGTATAGCAAACCGAGTCATATTTAGTTCTAGGTTGTTACTAGTAACAGGATCAGTGAAAAGAGCACATATGTCAGCTTTAACTATGCCCTTTTTCTTCACTTGATCATATGACAACCCATCCGCATAAAATGGTCAACATCGATCCCTCCATGTACCCCATTTTGTAACCTCCCTAGATACCTCATTTGCACTATTAGCCATTGTTTCTAGTCTTCTGGCAAGGGTTGAGTGGTTCTCAAGCCTAGAGGTCCTCAACCTATTCACCAATATAGAAATTTGGGCACTATTTTGTGTAAGGCAATTGATGAGATCCTCTTGTGTGGCATCTACATGATCTAATGGAGGATGTGGAGGGTTTCAGGGTGGTGGTGGTTGTTGAGGAGCAGCATTTTCAGGATTTTGAGGGTTTTCTTGTTGCTCTTGTGCAATGTTAACAAATTTTTCTTGTGTTGCTTGTGCAGGAGGAGGTCTTTGTTGTCTATTCATTTTTGGGGATTGCTTGAAGAATCTAACATCAAATTAATAAAAATAAAACTTAAATCAATTTAAAAACCCTAATTTAATTAAAATGCAAAGAAAAATAATCAAACAAATCAAATCTTACCTGTTTGATGGGGTGCCATTGTTGAAAATTGCTTTCAATGATGGAAAAATAAAAAATAGTTGCAAACCCATGTGGGTTCGATGCTTTTTTTGGCTTCTCCTTGATGTTGTTCCACCAATTTTGGCATTGAAAATGGCCAAAACCCGTGGCCTAAACAAAAGAAATCTGTTTCTCAAAACCCGTACGAGTTTTGAGAAACTTTAAATTTTTTTATTTAAAAAAAATGTTTCTCAAAACCCGTATGGGTTTTAAGGAACTTTTGGTTTTTTTAATTGTTTCTTCTCTAGGCTTGGTGTTACCAAGCCTAGCACGTTTTTAAAATTTTAGAACCCGCATGGGTTATGAATTTTTTTTTTTTTTTTTGGCATGTGGCCACTTTTATGTTCACCATCTTGGTGCACTTACCTTAGGGCCATACCCTACCAATGCTATCTCTCAAGTGCTCTGAGTCCAAAAAGTTGTCTAACTTTGACAAACTATTTCTTGGAATCCAAGATGCATACAAATGATCCATTTGAAGCCATAGGATCATGTGAGGCCCATCTGCAATGTCCTATCTCATATTTTGAAGATTCAAAGCTATTTTCAAAGGGTAGCGATTTTCAATTGGTGCAAAAACCATTAGATGCATGCAATGCATGGTGCAAGGTAGGCCAAGTTTCATTTCCTTCATGGTGGGAACAAACTATCAAAACACAAGAACATCTGGGTGGGTAGGTTTATGGTAGGCATGCTCCTATTCTACATCCTAACTCACTGAAACGTCCAAGACCATACCCTACCGATGTTATCTCTGAAGTGCCCTAAGTCCAAAAAAGTGTCCAACTTTGATGGACCATTTCATGGAATCTAGGATACATACGAATGATCCATTTGAAGCCATAGGGTCATGTGAGGCCCATCTACAATGACCTATCTCATTTTTTGAAGACTCGAAGCCATTTTCACAAGGTAGCAATTTTTTAGTTGGTGCAAAAACCTTAGATGCATGCAATGCAAGGTTGCAAGGTAGACTAGGTTTTATTTTGTTCATCATGGGTATGAACTATTAGGACAAGAACATTCGAGTGGGTAGGTTTATGGTAGGCATGCTCCTTTTCTACATCCCAACTCATCGGAATGTCTAAGACCATACCTTATCGATGCTATCTCTCAAGTGCCCTAAGTCCAAAAAGTTGTTGAGCTTTGACAAACTATTTCTTGGAATCCAAGATGCATATGAATGGTCTTCTTGAATTCATAGGGTCATGTGAGGCCCATCTATAGTGACCTATCTCAAATTTGGAAGTCTTGAAGCCATTTTCATAGGGTAGCAATTTTTTAGTTGATGCAAAAATTAACAAATGCATGCAATGCAAGGTTGTAAGGTAGGCTAAGTTTCATTCCATTCATCATTCGCAAAAACTATCAGCACAAGCACATTTAGGTGGGTAGGTTTATGGTAGGCATGCTCTTTTTTTGCATCCTAACTCATCAGAACATTTAGGGCCATACCCTACCGATGCTCTCTTAAGTGCCCTAAGTCCAAAAAATTGTCTAACTTTGATAGACTATTTCTTAGAATCCAGGACACATACGAATGATCCATTTGAATCCATATGGTCATGCAAGGTCCATCTACAATGGAATATCTTATTTTTTGAATACTCGCAACCATTTTCATAGGGGATGAATTTTTCAATTGGTGCACAAATTGTCAGATGCATGCAATGCAAGGCTACAAGGTACACTAAGTTTCATTCTGTTCATCGTGGGTACGAACTATCAACATAAGCGCATCTGGGTGGGAAATTTTATGGTAGGAATCCTCCTATTCTGCATCCCAACTCACCAAAATTTCCAAGGCCATACCCTACTAGCGCTATCTCTCAAGTAACTTGAGTCCAAAAAATTATCAAACTTTGATGAACTCTTTCTTGGAATCTAAGATACATACAAATAATTTATTTAAATACATAGGAACATGTGAGGTCCATCTACAATCTCCCATCTCAAATTTTGAAGACTCGAAGCAATTTTCACAATGTAGCAATTTTTCAGCTGGTGCAAAAAACATCAAATGCATGCAATGCAAGGTTTCAAGGTAGGATAAGTTTCATTTTGTTTGTCATGGGCATGAAATATTAGCATGAGTGAATCCAAGTGGATAGGTTTATGGTAGGCATGCTCCTATTCTACATCCCAACTCATCAGAACATCTAGGGCCATACCCTACTGGTGCTATCTCTCAAGTGCACTGAGTCCAAAATATTGGTGAACTTTGATGGAATGTTTCTTGGAATCCAGATGCATACGAATACTTTCTTTGAATTCATAGGATCATGTGAGGCCCATCTACAATGGGCTATCTCATATTTTGAAGACTTGAAGCCATGTTCACATGGTAGCAATTTTTCAGTTGGTATAAAAATCATTAGATGCATGCAATGCAAGGTTACAAGGTAGGCTAATTTTCATTTCATTTGTCATGTGCATGAATTATCAGAATGAGAAGGTCTAGGTGGGTAGATTTATGGTAGGCATACTCTCATTTTGCATCCCAAATCGATGGAACATCCAAGGACATATCCTACCAGCATTATCTCTCAAGTTCCCTGAGTCCAAAAAATTGTCAAACTTTGACAGACTATTTCTTGGAATCCAAGACACATAGGAATGATCCATTTAAAGCCATAGGGCCAAGTGAGTCCCATCTATAATGACCTATCTCAGTTTTTGAAGACTCGAAGCCATTTTCACAAGGTAGCAATTTTTCAATTGGTGAAAAAACTATTAGATGCATGCAATGCAAGGTTGCAAGGTAGGCTAAGTTTCATTTCGTTTGTTGTGAGCATCAACTATTAACATGATCGAATCCGATTGGGAAGGTTTATGGTAGGAATGTTCCTATTTTGTATCCCAACTCACCGGAATGTCCAGGGCCATACCCTACCAGTGCTATCTCTCAAGTGCATTGAGTCCAAAAAATTGTCGAACTTTGACATATACTCATAAATAGTCATACAAAATTTTAAGTATAATAATAAATACAAAATTGATTACAAAATTCTATTTATGTATTTATAATCAAACAATATAAAAAATACATATACAAAAATTTGCCTCTAAATATGGACAAATCAACTCATGGCTATTTAAATATACAAAAAAATTATTTACAAATATACAAAATTTGGCATTTAAATATGCACAATTTAGCTCATGGCCATTTAAATATACAAAATCTAGCATCTAGATATTCACAAATCAAGTCATGGCCATTTAAATATACAAAAAACAAATATAGAACAATTCGCCAACGATATATACATAATTCTCAAAATCATTCTACCCTGAATCATAGAATCACGCTTCATTGTAATGCTCCAACACAATGAAAACTTGTTGATGACCCAAAATCAATGAAGTGAGCCTACTGGATCAGCTCTAACCCTTATTGTGTCAAGTATTGCCTCATGGTCAAAATCACAAACTTTCCATAAATTCTTGTTATGCGGTCTACCAGAATACTTAATCAATTAAATATTTGTTGCAACAACAAGGTTGGAGAAATGAAGAATATGTATGTGTGTTTCAAATTCCTCAAACAACCAAACAACTAAATTCTTGATAGGGTATCTTCTAATCCATGTTCCTATGATGACAACAGACCCAATTGGGTACTCAATACCCTCTTTGTCAATGATTATGGTTGTCAATTTTATTTTAAGCTCAATGCAACGATACCAAAAAGTAATATATTCCTTCTTGATTGTTCTCTTCTACAACAACTGTATACACATGACCTACAATTTATATAATGATTATTAATACCAAAACCAGCATGATATATAACTAAAGGAGCCAAAAAATTCTTGCAAAAAATTAACCAAAAAAATCGCCTAGTTCCACTAGGTCTGATACATGGTCGAAATCCATTGATGCTTCTATTTGGTTCAATTGCAGTGCTTTGGGAACTTGATATGCATCAATGGGAACCAATAGTCTATAAGGCCATTTGTCAACCCATTCTTGTGATTCACATTCTTCCCTCAAAAAATTCATACATGAAGAGAAAAAACATGTATTTTGTCTAGTATAAATTACCAGTGAACTTGCATTTGAACTTCTAAATGAGTGCATGTCACTCGATCCTACAACTGTACAACAATCCAGATAGTTTACAATGTTAGATTCACTGATCAACCAAAAATATCTATGAACCATAGACATACCTTCATTACCTGGTCTCATCATAGAGTTACACCATCTCACGATTATTGTTGCATCTATCAACTTAGCACCACTTTCGTACTTCAATTCTTCTCTGGCAAGTGCTCTTTTTTATGCATTCTCTTGTGCCATCATGCTCCCCCTTTCCATTTCTAGCACCAATGAAATTCCAAAATATTGTACACCACTTGTCACGTGCATCCTAGTCAACCAATAGAATATCCTTCCATTCTTGAATTGTGAGGTGCAATTATCTGACCATATTATGTGTTGGTTGTATCTTATGTTTCTTTCCCTTAAATTTTCATAGAAAACTTTAAATAATCCTTGCACAAAATCTAGCAAATGAGTATGATCATCACTTATATAGAAGTGGCACTCTCTTAAAACCTTTCTATCCTCATCTATACTATCATCTGCATGCATGAATGTTATGTGTACAAAAATAGTAACTTGTATAGAATGGTAATACATAGACTGCACTTCATTTTGAGGTTGTAAGGTATAATTTTTAGCAAAATCAATGATATAGACAATGGTAACGTAGTGTCATAAAATTGTGACCCTTGCAATGTTTTACAGCATTTGGGTCTTTGCATTAGCGGACGAATCCCTAAGCCTGATCAGAGACCCGAGACATGCTCAGAACTTCAAAAAACTTGCATTTTCCATCAACTCGCACTATCTTTTTGTCGCTGCCTATCCTAAATTAGGGCAAGACAAGGGTGTGGTGCCCCTGTCCCAACCCTATTTTGGGCCTCCTTTGATCAAACTTTGAATTGGGCTTGTCAATTGTGAGGGAAAATTTTTTCCTATGTCGGCCTAAGATGGAAAATTAGCTAAATACCTCTAATTGGCAAGTGTATAAGGAGAATTTCCCCTCCTATTTGCATAAGAGAAATCAAGTTCAATAAGAGAAAGTAAGGTGAACAAGAGAGAAGTCTCCATTATCATCATCAAACATTCAAGCATTCATTCAAACATTGAGCATTTCAAGTCTCCTTTCAAGGCTAGGTGTTGCATTCAAGTCAAGGATTCAACCATTGAAGAGGAGATCTCTACCAACATTCAAGACATTCTATTCCACATATCCACATATCCTTTCAAGTAGTTTCATCAACATTTTAATTGTGTCCTCTCTTGAGGTGGATTTTGCTTCAAACGTTTCTTGTCATTTACTTACAACATTTTCAATCACTTGGTTAATTCCAAAACGATGTTTGACGTGAAGGCAAATCCCCAATCTCAACAATATTTCCTCTCTTTTTTGTGTGTATGTTGTAGGTGCACAACTATAATTGCAGGTTAGGATTCATTTTCAGATATGGAAAAACCCTTTTGGCATGCAGATTTTTTGGAGGACTGGTACAAATTCAACCCGATCTTGACAACTTTTGCTAATATTTACAAGGAATCTTCATCTCGATATTTTACTGCTATTTCCAGGTGCACAATGTCATCCCGCATCTCTATCTCAAAATATAATTGCTTCTTTGTCATGTTTGCACTTAGTCTCAAATTGCTTAACTCAACTTGTCTATTTTAAAAGAGGGTTAATTTATTTTCCAAATACACTCTAAATTCTGTACAATTCACTTAGTATTCAATCTCTTTCAATTGTAATTGGATCTAATGAATTCAAGCCCTCTTTTAAATGTGATATGTGTGAAAAGTTGAAGGGAATCCTTTGTGAAACTTTCATCCCTCTCTTTTGAGGGGAGTAAAGCTTTCCACTTGATCTCTCCTCATCACTTTTCACCATATCATATTTTGGTGAACCCAACAACTTACATGTTTTACATTGAAAGTTATTGCATATTTTTCATTTACATATTTAATTTTCTTGCAAATTATAAAACTTAGTGGTTAATTCAATCAAAACCCTAGTTAAAATTGAAATTGAACTTGTGTTTTGTAACAATTTCTATCTATTGTCTTAGATCTGAAAATTGTATTGCTTGTCAAATTCAATTCTTTCATTGTCTTGTTTGAAATTTGCAAATAAAATTTACGAAATTAAGTGGTTAATTGTCAAAATCCTAATTTTCAAAAATCAACTTGAATTTGTGCATAAATTTGGATTTATATTTAATTTTCAAATTTGTGACTATTTTTTAGATTTGTCTTCTTGCCTAAAATTCAAATTTTTAATTTCCCTCCTTTTCCCAAAATTCAAAATTTTAAAAATCAGTGGTGTTGGTGTAAATAAATATTCATTATGGATATTATTACACTTTACTTAAGTTAACTTAGGATAATGCATCTCTTCGTAGTTTAGATTTGAGACACTTGGGGAAGTGTGCACATAGGGATAGAGCTTGTATGAGAAATTTCACCTTTTGTGGTCTTGTTTTGCTGTTACATTCCACATTCGGTGTGTCATCCACCTCTTGTGGAATATTATATTATTTCTCCTACCTACCCCTAGTATTTCTTACCTACCCTTGTTTCTCATTGAGCCACATGTCATGATTGTGTGCTCGTACATCCATATGGCCTTGCCTATATAAGCAGGCCTATATTCATTGTATTGGCGAATCCAGTTGATCCTTTGCATATTGATGAGAATACAGTTTGTTCTTGTCATTCTTTTGTCTCTATTTTATAATTTTCATTGTGCCCTTGATCTTGGCAAAATATCACATGGTATCAGAACCATTGGGGCTTCATTGATTGGTTTTGGAGACATCATGAAAGGCTTCTATTTTCGGATCTGAAGGACTGCATTTTTTGGAGGCATCTTAGAGTATTTTCGACCTCACCATTGCATCCGAGAGGCCGTTTCCATAAAAATCGAGTATAAATTCGACCTATTTTGGCGAAAATCAATTTTTGGGTGTGGAGGAAATTTTCTGCTCAATTCAGGCGATATGGTACGACATTTTTGGATTTTTTTTCAAAAAAAAAAAAAAATTATTTTTTTCTAAAAATTATTTTCCAGTTTGAAAAGTTTTTTTTTGGAAAAAAAAAAAATTGAAAATTGTTTTTGGGATCCATACCTTCTGCTCAGTCAACAGCGCACAGTCAGTGCCTAGTCAGCATTTTCTTTGGAACTTTTTTAGACCTCTCTCCATTGAGCAGTTTGGATTTTTGGGTCAACTTTGGAGGCCCATAACTTGCTCAATTTTGCTCCTTTTTGGGTGCAATTTTTTTTTATTTGAGCTAATTTTTCATGCTTTTCGCAATGGTGTTGTTATTTTTTGGTTTTGGTGCATAGGTTTTTCAGAATTTTCAGATTCTCTTAGTTGTACCTGTCCAATCCTCAATTCTGCAACTTCAAAGGCCTCGTTTGAGCTCATACAACCTCCTTTTCAGGTACGATTTTTTTTAAAGTGCATGTTTTTTCATCTACTTTCATAATCTATAATCAGATTTCAGATATTTTAAGTGGAAATTCTACTTTTAGATATTGGTCTTATTTGGCCTATTTGGTACTTGTAAATTGCTTGGATCTTAGTTTAGATCTCTTGCACTATTAGTTTGAGTCTCTTTTAGCCTTATTGAGGCAATTGCAAAATTGAAATCAGAAGTCCACTTTGTCATTTTTTGCAAGTGGCCCATTGTACACGCACTAAAAATAAAGTGTCAAATCATCACTTTTTTTTTTTTTGGGGGGGGGGGGGGGTTCTTTGATTGAGTGAATTTGGGGGGGTGTCTTGTGTGATTGTGTCTCTCTTTCCTTGTTCTCTTTCATTTTTGTTGCAATGAGTCCTCATAAATTTCCACCTTTAACTCCACATAATTATGCATCATGGAAAATTAAAGTATGGAGCAAATTAATGGAAAAAGGTCTCACGCATTACATAGATGAAACAATAGCAGCACCAACTGATCTTAAGGCTGACCCTAATGCTCACTAAGAATTGCATGGCTCTTGGAACTTTATGCAAGTATGTATCAAATGATCTCATCTTTCATATTGAGAAGTATACTACAATCAAAGATGCTTCGGATATGTTTCAGAAATTGTATGGTCAAGTTGATGAAATCAGAGGTTATAAGATTGACAATGAGCTCACCAACTTGGATCCCAAGAGTTTTGATACAATCCAGGATTATGTCACCAAAGAAAATGAGCTAAGAGCAAAGCTTAAGGATTGTGAAATTGACAAAAATGATGCTCAGTTGATATTCAACTTGTTGGACAAGCTTGCACCAGAATATACAGCATTTGTGTCTAGCTTCCAAACTCATCATTTGACAGTGGGGAGTTCCTATGTTATACCTTCATTTGACACTTTCACAAAATTGTTGATATTGGAACAATATAAGTTTTTGAACATGGGGCTTCTCAAGTCTTCAAAGTCCCAGGCTTTGGTGGCTAATCAAGGGGAATCAAAGAAGTCAAGGCAAAGATTCTAACAAGAAGAAGAAGTAATCTAAGTCAAAGCCACAATAGGAAAAAGGACAATCATCATCTCCATCACAAGGCGATTTTTCATCCTCTTCCAAGAAGGGGACACCACCTAAGAAGGATAAACCAACTTGTGCATATTGCAAGAAGTATGGTCATGATGAGCATCAATGCCACACAAAGCAAGTTGATGAGTTAACTAATCTTCTTAAGAAAAACAACATCAACTTGCCATCTGCCTACACAAAGAAGGATTCATCTCCTTCCTCTTCCTCACATTCTAAGGAAAAGGGCAAGTATTTATGGCTACAACAGGCTCTTCACAACAGTGGATACTTGACTCGGGTGCCTCATATCACATGGGCTCTACAAAGGAGTAGTTTTCTTCATTAGAGCCATCTAAGGTACCTCACATTTACATAGGTGATGATACACAAGTAGAGGTCGAAGGGAAAGGTTCAGTTGACATGGATGATGGAACATTTGAGAATGTTCTCTATGTTCCTAAATTGTCTACCAACCTTCTCTCCATCTACCAAATCACTCACTATGGGAATGGGAAAAAGGTTGAGTTTACACCAGATTCAGTTGTGGTAAAGGAACTTGATGATGATGCCTTGGTAGCATTGGGACAAGTCAATGACAACTCAAGGCTTTATTCATTCTCCACTTTGTACCAAGTTCACCTTCGAGGGCCTTGCTTTCTCATTCAAATTCTGAAAGTAAGCTATGGCATGAGCAGTTTGGTCACCTCAACTACTGCTATCTTCAGCAACTCAGCACTAAAGACATGGTCACAAGTCTACCTCGAATAAGTTTTCAGAGGGTGTATGTTCAGAGTGTTCCATGGGCAAGCATCCCGAGGAGAAGTTTAATAAGGGGAAAGCTTAGAGAGCTTTGGAAGTTCTTTAGCTTGTTCACAACGATGTAACAGGTCCATTTACAACACCTTCATTTAGCAAGGCCCGCTATGTCCTCACCTTCATTGATGACTACTCCCACTTCACTTGGGTCTACTTTCATATTCATAAGAGTGAAGTATTTGACAAATTTTAGGACTTCAAGACTCGTGTGGAGAAGCAATCCGAGAAAGTGGTCAAGATTCTTCGTACAAATAATGGAAGGGAATATATGAAAAAGAGACTTGAGGATTTTTTACATTTGAGGGGATTGATCTTCAACATTTTGTTTCATACACTCCACAATATAATGGAGTTGCAAAACGCGAGAATAGAACTCTCAAAGAAATGGCTAGTTGTATGATACATGCACGTTCTCTTGATCCTGCCTTTTGGGCAGATGCTATTAGTTGTGCTACACACATCCAAAATCGGGTTCCTCACAAAGCTTTGCAAGGTATTACTCCTTTTGAGGCTTGGGCCAGTAGGAAACCAATTGTGATTCATTTCAGAGTCTTTAGGTGTCCAGCATGGGCTCGCATTCCTCCATAGAAACGCAAGGCATTGGAACCTCAGAGTCGACCTTGCATATTTGTTGGATATCCTGAGGGTGTTAAGGCATATAGATTGATGGATCCTAAGACACATGAGGTGTTTATTGAGAGGAGTGTTCACTTTGAGGAAAGCTCTCCTAGCTTAGCCTCTCTACCTCCTCCACCTTCCTCCATTGTGGATAGTGATGACAGTGATTTAGATGATGAGACTCCTTCAACTTCAAATCATAGGGTTACACCTCCAAAGGGTCCACATACAGTTGAGGAGCCTCATTCTCCACCTCCACCTATACCTCATCGGGCTCAACAAACACTTGAGTTAGCGGGTTCTCTTGTTGGGGATCCTTCAGATACATGGAGGACTTGATCACAACACCAGGATCTTCCACACACATTCATTGCTACCACTTCCAATCCACAAACATTTCAGGAAGCATCAGGGGTTCCTGAGTGGAACCAAGCTGTGGAGGAAGAGTATAGTTCCTTTGATGAGGAACAAAACTTGGGATTTAGTCCATCTCCCTAAGGGAAGAAAGATGGTTCAATGTAAGTGGATCTATCAGACTAAGTTTGTAGCAGATGGTAGTGTGGATAAGTATAAGGCTCGGCTTGTTGTGAAAGTTTTCTCTCAGGTTGCAGGTGTTAACTATACTGAGACCTTTGCACCTATAGCCAAGATGAACTCCATTTGCTTGACACTTTCTATTGTTGCAGCTCATGGTTGGGTTGTACATCAGATGGATGTGAATAGTGTTTTTCTTCATGGTGATCTTGATGAGGAGATTTATATGGAGCAGCCACAGGGTTTCATCTAGGATAATTCCTTGGTTTGCAAACTAAGGAAAACTCTCTATGGCCTTAAGCAAGCCCGCAAGGCTTGGTACGCCAAGATGGATTCCTTTCTTCTCTCAGCAAGGTTCACCAGGTGTCATTATGATCCGAATGTCTACATTTTGCGACAGGATGACTCTCACTTGATACTTGTGCTCTATGTTGATGATTTGATCATTATAGGGAGTACCACATCCATCATTAGCAGGATCAAATCTGCTTTGTATGATAGATTTGCTATGGCTGACTTGGGTCTTTTCCACTACTTTCTCAGGATCGCGATTTCACAGTCACCTTCCAGGATTACACTTTCACAACCCAAGTATGCTCTTGATTTACTTGCATGCTTTCATATGGTTTATTATAAGCCTGCACCGACTCCCTTTCTTTCAGGAGTCAAGCTTGAGGCTCTGTGTTCTTCTCCACCAGTTGATGCCACTTTGTATTGTCAGCTTGTGGGTAGTCTTATCTACTTGACTCATACACACCCTGATATTTCATTTGCAATTGGCATGGTTTCTTGCTTCATGCAGGAACCACATGAGCTTCATTGGAAATCCACCAAACGCATCTTGCATTACATACAGGGTACCCATCACTATGGGATTCACTATGTGGCAAGCATAGGATTTCACTTGGTTGGTTACACAGACTCCGATTGGGCTGGCGATCTTGATGATCGTAAGTCTACTTCAGGTTACAGTTTTCACCTTGGTTTAGGCCCCATTTGTTGGCAAAGCAAGAAGCAACATGCTATTGCTCTCTCTTCTACTGAGGCTGAGTATCGAGGAGTTGCTAACACAGCGACTGAGACCATTTGACTTCAGCAGATTCTCACAGAGTTTGGGTTCACCACTCCATGACCGATAGTTTTACATTGCAACAATCAGAGTGCTATTACAATCTCGAAGAACCTGGTCCACCACCAGTAGACCAAACACATCGAGATTCATATGCACTATATCTGAGAGCTGATTTAGCAGTAGGTCATTGATTTGTAGTATTGTCCTATAGTGGAGAAGGTTGCTAACATATTCACCAAACCTTTCACCGAGAGTAAGTTCCAGTAGTTGCGAGCTCTCTTGGGGGTGCGGGATGTGTCATTAGGGGGGTCAACTAACTTCTCCTTCCTCTCTTATGGGGGGGAGTTTTTCCTCTTTGAGGTTTTGTCCTTCTTCTTTGAGAGTCTTTTGTACATTCATCTCTCTTTTGGGGGGGAGTTTTTTCCCACTGGGTTTTCTCCCTTTCTCCATTTGTGATAGATTGCATTGCATAGTTTTTCTTACATTTGCATATTGTACATGGGTACCTATCATGGCCTAGTAGTCGGGACCCATCTTGTGTGTTGGCTTGAGTCTTCATTCCTCTAAGTTGCACTTAAGGGGGGGTGTTGGTGTAAATAAATATTCATTATGGATATTATTACACTTTACTTAAGTTAACTTAGGATAATGCATCTCTTCGTAGTTTAGATTTGAGACACTTAGGGAAGTGTGCACATAGGGATAGAGCTTGTAGGAGAAATTTCACCTTTTGTGGTCTTGTTTTGCTATTACACTCCACATTCGGTAGGTCATCCACCTCTTGTGGAATATTATATTATTTCTCCTACCTACCCCTAGTATTTCTTACCTACCCTTGTTTCTCATTGAGCCACATGTCATGATTGTGTGCTCGTACATCCATATGGCCTTGCCTATATTCATTGTATTGGTGAATCCAATTGATCATTTGCATATTGATGAGAATACATTTTGTTCTTGTCATTCTTTTGTCTCTATTTTATACTTTTCATTATGCCCTTGTTCTTGGCAAAATCTCATAAGTGGTTAGGTCCTAAAACCCTAATTTTAAAATTTACTTGGATTTTGTGCAAATTTCAATCAATTTCAACCACTTTCACTTTTCTAAATATTATTCAAGTTGGTCTTATCCATTAGGTTTGACCTTTTTCAAATTTGCAATTCAATTTCTTATCCTTTTCAAAACCCTAATAGGGTCCTATTTTGACATTCAAACCTTAATTCCGTCTATCTAGAGATCATAAAATCAATCAATTTTGTGGGGTTATCTCCCAAATCATCATAGCTTTCATCCCTGAAAAATTTCTGAAAAAGTTGGGAGGACTGGGTACATTTTCAACCTAGTCCATGTCTTTTTTCCCAAATTTTTGAGAGACTGTTATGACTATATTTAACTGCTTAAATCCAGAAAATTGGCTTATTTGGTCCAATTTTGATCCCTCTAAAATAAAAAATACTTCCCAATTTCAACATCACAACTTTCAAAGAAACATTTAAAATTAAAATGGTTAATTATAATCTTCCCTAATTTTAAGATCTTAATTTTGTCAATTTTAAATTTTAAATTAAGTGGTATCCCATTGGCCCTAATTTTAAATTTCAATTTCTTTTTATTAATCATAAATTTCTTGGATATTGTGTCATTCTTCTTTCCACAAAGTTCAAATTATATAATCATCATTTTTTAATTTTGCATTATTCAATTTTGCAAACTTTGTTCCCAAAATTCAAAATTCAAATTCAAAATTTAAATTTTCCCTCTAGTGCATGAGTTTTACAGCTATTAATCCTACCTATACTATCCCTGTTAGAAGAAGCATTAGAATTAAGGCTTCCCAAGGTTTAATTCTCGAAGAGATGGATCCTAATTTATGTGACTTCTACAATGAGGATATGGCTAATTCTTCTCATACTAATAACATCCCTATCTACCCAATTGATGATTCCCATGATGAAGAAGAAGCTTTGACTAGAGTTTTCATAGATCAACTATCAAAATTGGACAATCAATTTGAAATCTTCCAACAATGGATGTCCTAAGAATATCCCAATATCGAATCTCTTCCATTAATTGAAGGTCTAAAATGCATGATTCAAAGTGAAGAATGAAATTGATATATTGTGTGGTATTTCTCACATTGTTGATTCTAATGTCATACCTATAAAGAGTTGTGCTGAGAAATTAGGTTATTCATAATTTTCTACACAAATCAATCATTCTATTTCTTTGACCACTTCTATGACTAGTATTCCTACTTTCACTTCAAACATTACGACTACTTCAACTCAAAATGCCATACCTATAACCATTAGTCATGGGGGAAATCCTTCTTCTTCATTCAATCCTCCATCTTTATCTATGCCTTCAATTAATATTTTTATTATCCCTCAACCAATCAATGTGATACAAGGGATAAATTCATCCAATCATTTTACTCCTCCTTCTTGTGTCCCATTTCCTACACAGTCATCACCTATGCCTAATTACCATAGTGTCCCACCACCTTATTTTCAATCAATGCCTTCTTTTAATAACATCACACCACCTTCTCAATCAAACATGTCTAACATAAATTCCTCAACTGAAACAACCATTAATAACATTGCACAAACTTTGTCTTCATTGCAACAACAAACTGCTTCTATGAGTCAATCCAAGTTTAGTGTGCCCACTTTCTCTTCATATTGTTAGAGTTGTCCCTCCTAAACATGTTGAAGTCCCTCAATTGGAACTCTGCAATGGAAAAGATGATCCTTTAACATATGTCAAAACATTCCAAATTGTGTGTACTGACTTTGCTTATACCAAATATTTCTTGCCAAATCGTTTACTAGAACATTAATCGATAAGGCTTTACAATGGTATTGCTCTTTTCCTTTTTATTCTATTACTTCTTTTCAACAATTATAAAATTCTTTTATTCAACAATTTCAAAACAACATAGGTCCTAAAATTACTTTGACTGATTTAATGCATTGTAAACAAGGTGTTAAAGAAAAAGTGATTGATTTCATTGGTAGATATAAAAATTTGTGTTCTCAAATTTCTTTTCTAGTGCCTAATAATGATATTCAAAGAATTTCATTTCTAATTTGCAAAAAGACATTAGGGAAAAAAATCTCCTTTCTGAGTTTACTTCCTTTCTATAATTGTGTGCAATGCTTCACAATTATCAACTGACTAAGAGTCAATTGGAGCAATCTGCTCCTATGGCTTTGAGTGATAAGGGTGAGAGTACTCAACAACTATTTGTAAAGTTAAAACTGAGCGAAGGATTCATCAAATTCAATGACACCATCAACAATAACAATGTGAATGCTACAACAAGTGTGCCTCCTATTTCTAAATTTTGCAAAAGAGAAAGATAATTTACTCCTTTGAATGAATCTTTGCATAGAATCATGTTTAGTTGTTACAAAGAAATGTTATCAAGCTTCCTCAAATAAAACCAATTGATCCTTCTAAGGAAACCTCACCTCACTTTGATAATAATTCTTTTTGTCAATTTTGTCGTCAACCTAGTCATGATATTGAAAAAAAAAATCATTAAAATTTAAGATTCAAGATTTGATTGATAATAATACTATATATGTGGCAAGTATGAATGATAAGGGAAACAAATTAGTAGCTCCTAATCAAAATCTTAATATTTTCACTGATCATTTACCCTCTCATACCTCTAACGTAATTGAAATTGAACATACCTCTTTCTCTCCCTCTGATGTCACTTCCATAGCTCTAAATGTGGTTAATATGGTAGAGAAACAAGAAACACCTAAGGATCCATGTATCACATTTGACCCTAGTGAGACAATTAGAGAACCTGATGGCCCTTTATACATAGTTGTGAAGATCCAAGGAAAACCTTATCGTGGTGTGCTTATTGATCCCTCTTGCATGGTTAATATCATCACTGAAGAATATATTTATACTTTACATTTGCATCAACCAATCTATGATGATATTAATATGTCCGTTAAGCTATTTGATGGATTTTCTTGTCCTACTATTAGTTTTATCACACTTCCTATTCAGGTTCATACTAAATCTATAGATGTTAACTTAGTTATCATTCCTTCATCTAAACAATTCCATGTGAAGTTAGGCTACCCTTGGCTATCTTTGATGAAGGTTCTTCTCCAATCCATAAGTGCTTGAAATTTCCCCACAATGGAGAAATCATAACTGTAAACCATAGCTTATTTTGACCAACCGAAAGAAGCCCAAGTGTTCCTATTGATTACTTTTGGCCTCAACAATTTCACTCTCTTCCATGAAGAAGTGATTCTCTCTTTCAATCTTTTCAAAAATGGAAGAAATATATGATTTTATCCTTAAGCCAACCTAGAACTCCAACACTTGATATTCCCATCATTCTTGAAGATGAAGTTCTTCTCCTAACAAATAGAACTAATCTTCCTCCTATGGAAGATTCCCAACCTATTCCTATGGATGAAACTATGCCTTCTCCTAAGAAGAACAATAATATTCCTCCTAAGGTTATACCTATACGTCCTCCTTATGATGGACCTGGTCTCCTTCCTACACCAAACATTCCTCCTTTATATGGTGTAGTCTCGCCTCCTTTCTCTTATAGAGAGAAGAGACCTCCCTCTCCTCTTGTCCAACTTAAGAGACCTCAACCTAACCATCTGACTACCAAAGATGAGAATATTCCTCCTTCAACAAATATTCTCCCTTCTTCTTAGCCTCCACTAAGACTCAATAGAATCATTATGTGAGAGAACACTGATGAAAATGTCATGCTCGAGCTCATGAAGTTGTTTCTCAAACTATTCAATCTCCTAAAAAATCAATAGACATAATTCCATTTTCTCCTCAACAAGATGTTGAACATAAATCTCCAAATCATAAGTTGCAAAAAACATGTGATGGTTTTACTTCTATTCATTTTAGAGTTCCTCTTTTTATAGATCTTGATGAATAAATAGGTGAAAATGTTATTCATGATGGAAATACAACTCTTAATGCTTCTGATAGTGAATATGAATATGGTGATGTTAGCTACAAAATTTTCAAAAGCCTTAATCCTAGCTCCTCGAAATGAACAAAGTGACTTAGCACATGAGCATAGTCCTTGTTTGGATCTTTTGATAGACCCATTTGTTGTGCTCGATGTCACTCCTCTGGTATGTTTCCCGCCTTCCCAAAATAGTGATCAGCAAGATCGAGAGGTGGATGGCATGCTAGACTAGCTACATTAGCACTATAGATCATCTACCTCTCTCCTTTCTTGCTCTTTTGTGACCATTCTTCTATGTGCATCCCTATTCTTCTATTTTTTGTCCCTAGTTATGTCTACTTGAGGATGATGCAAAGCATTGAGATCTCTTTTGGTCTCTTTCATGTTGACTCAAAAGACACGTGTTCCCTTTCTTCCAAGGTGGTTTCCTTTCTTTGGGGAATGAGGACTATTCTATGCATATATATACATGATATACATGAGTTATCATATAGCATAATGACTTCGAGGAAAGAGAATCCACCTCATGCCTTGTGTTTTGTGTTCATTATCCTTGGGTTTATTCCTCGATTGGGGGCTAAATCCTTGCAATAACATGCTCTCTCTCTCTCTCTCTCTCTCTCTCTCTCTCTCTCTCTCTCTCTCTCTCTCTCTCTCTCTCTCTCTCTCTCTCTCTCTCAGGCATATCCTACCTTAAAGCAATCACTCCTGATAAGGCGTGTGTGATTGCTTTAACATGGGGGCATACACTCTGCTCATATTTCCCTTCTTGATACTTGGAGTTACTTAACGGACTTTGGCTTGGATTTATAATTTTTGGTATCCTTTCTTTTCATGACTCATAGTGAGGATAACCTTACTACCTGTAGTCACGATTCCTTCCTCTTGATCTTCTCTTTTACTTTGTCAATTGAAGTTGTAAGATCCTTAGTCCACTGGGGGCTTGGTGTATCTTGCCTCCTTGACATGGTGAGAGTCTTTCAATCTTGGTTCCTTGTACTTTACCCGTAGTATTGGCATGCACCTATACTCCCGCTAAAGTGGGGGCTAAATGTAGCATCATAAAATTGTGACCCTTTCAATTTTTGACTGCATTCGGGTCTTTGCATTAGCGGACGAATCCCTAGGCCTGATCAGAGACCCAAGACATCGATCAGAGACCCGAGACATGCTCAAAACATAAAAAAAAAACTTGCATTTTCCATCACCCTGCATTGTCTTTTTGTCACTACCTATCCATAATTAGGGCAGGATAGGGGCAAGGTGCCCCTGTCCCAACCCTATTTTGGGCCTCCTTTGATCAAACTTTGCATTGGGCAGGTCAATTGTGAGCGCGAAAAAGTTTTCCTATGTCAGCTTAAGACGGAAAATTAACTAAATACCCCTAATTGGCAAGTATATAAGGAGCATTTCCCCTCCTATTTGCATAAGCAAAATCAAATTCAATAAGAGAAAGTAAGGTGAAGAAGCGAGAAGCCTCCATTATCATCATCAAACATTCAAACATTGAGCATTTCAAGTCTCCTTTCAAGGCTAGGTGTTGTATTGAGGTCAAGGATTCAACCATTGAAGAGAATATCTCTACCAACATTCAAGACATTCTATTCCACATATCCTTTCAAGCAATTTCATCAACATTTCAATTGCATCCTCTCTTGAGGTGGATTTTGCTTTAGACATTTCCTTTCATTTACTTGCAGCATTTTCAATCACTTGGTTAATTCCAAAATGAGGTTTGACCTGAAGGCAAACCCCCAATCCCAACAATATTTCCTCTCTTTTATGTGTGTAGGTTGCATGTTGTGTAGTTGTAATTGCAGGTTTAGGCTTCATTTTTCAGAGACAAAAACCCCTTTTTAGCGCGTGGATTTTTCGAAGGATCGAGTACAAATTCAACCTGGTCCTAGCAACTTTTTCTCATGTTTACAAGGAATATCCATCTTGACATTTTATTGCTAATTCTAAGTGCACAACTTCATCCCACATCTATATCTCAAGATATAATTGCTTCTTTGTCATTTCTACACAGTCTCAATTTGCCTAATTCAACTTGTCTATTTTAAAAGGGTTAATTTATTTTCCAAATACACTCTAAATCCCCTACAATTCACTTAGCATTCAATCTCTTTCCATTGGAATTGGATCTAGTGAACTCAACCCCTCTTTTAAATGTGATATGCGTGCAATGTTGAAGGAAATCCTTTGTGAAAATTTGATCCCTCTATTTTGAGGGGAGTAAAGCTTTCCACTTGATCTCCCCTCATCACTTTTCACCATATCACAGGTACCAAGAGGAAATGTGTCCTTACATAACTTGAATTTCCTATCTAACCACCGAGATCTATGTGTATGCATTATGCACTCATAAACTAGTTTCTCTTCAAATATTTTCATAAATTCAGCAACACATATATCGTTTTTCACTCACATCTCTTCAATTATTTTCCCTCTTTAACCTCATGTGTAACTATCTTGTATTTTCCAAAAGAAACTAGTTTCGCTACCAATTTCATGTGTGCTCTCCAACTGTACGCATCTAGTTAAATGTTGTAAACCACCACATGTAGCACAAGAGCCTTTTAAACACATCATCTTATAATAAATGCAACCATCATCTTTGTTACATAGTACACTTGAAATAAATTCTCTTGGTGACTTAGGAGGTGCTTGTATACTACATTCATGCAAAACATCGTTAGTGTGAGAAGTTAAACATATATGATGATAAATATCATAGAGCTTGGAAAAATCAATATGCATCCTACAACAACACATGGTGCATACATGATTAATCCTAACATAAAAAGGTTTTTCCATTTCAAAAAATCTTTGACTAATTATTATTTGAGGAAACTTTTGAAAAAATATTTCATATAATTTTGTTTGAGTCTTATCCAAATAGTGTTTTTCATGTGGCTCACTAATTCTAGATACAATTCGCCTTCCAATGACATCTCTTTGGTTGGGCAAAACCCTTGTGTTGTCATGCCTTGTCTTTGTGTGGTAGTCTACTCGAGAATTCCTAAAGAGAATTATTGTTAGGATCCTCTATTTTCTCCTGCCTCTCTAATGTTTTGAATAATGTTGTTCTACTTACGTTTAACATGACTTACTTGTTTTGCTAATTAAATGATCTTTTTATTTTTTCTTGCTCATTATGATTGATGTAATAACATGTCTAGTAACATTAAAATCTTTAATATGTGATTTTGAACCAATTGCTTGATATGCATCAAATAGGTTTCTCACAATAGTTCTTTCACTATTATTTTTGGATGAGCTTAAGTGAAGAATTTTCATTGTCTCTCAAAATTTCAAATTTCTAATCATTTCAACAATTAATTAGCATCTTGTTGTTTGATTTAAGATTTCAAAATAGTGTTTCCATATTCTTTTAACCATTCTTCTACAATTTCATTCATGCAATTTATCAGGCATTGGTTTCAAAATATTCTAATTGATGTCAATTAGATACTTTGGTTTCCTACGAATAGTTCTAGGTGTTAACATTGGTGCATTATGTGCATTTGTTACATCAAATTGAGTTTGTGTATGTTCATCATTTGATTGATTATTGATTCTGGTATTTTCTTCAATTGCATTAGCTTCATTTGGTAAATCAAATTGAGTTGGTTCATGTTCATCATTTGATCAATTATTGTTTGTGATTTATTCTTCAATTACTTTAGGTTCATTTGGTGCATCCAATTGGGATGGAGTAGATGACATAACTTCTTATCTCATTGTTCTTAGTTCACGTAATCTCTTCATATGCTCTCTTTGTCTTTCCTTTTAAGCCTATGGTTGTTCGAATGTTCCTCTCTTGTTCTTTCCCATCGTTAATAAGGATTATCCTAAATAGAATAATTTTGCACATATATGCTACAAAAGATTATACAATCAAATCACCATAAAAATGTCTATTATCATTATTTTTAATAATTAAAACTATTAAACAATCAAAATAACAATGAACAAACCAAGTCTAACAACAATTCAATCATTTGAACTCACATAAAATAAAATGTGAACTTTTTTTGACGTAAAACTATCACATAATTGTAGACTCGGTCATAGTGGGGCCTTCAAGAAGTTCCAAAAGTGCTTGTGTGGTCGTTGAGGTTGTTGACCATTAAATTTATGTGAAATAAACATGTACGAGTTATGTTTAGCTAGCCTGTTCATGTATTTAGTCCCTAAAAATTTCCCAACCAATCAACGTTCATAATTACAATAACCCGTACGCATTTTCAATGGCAAAAAACTCATACGTGTTACTTAGAGTAAAGAAAGGGAAAAAGAAAAGGCAAGGAGAGATAGGGGGGGGGAGATAGAGGGGGATGAGGGAGGGAGAGGGAGAGGGAGATATAGAGAGAGATAGAGAGAGTATGGGGAAGGGAGAGGGAGAGAGAGAGAGAGAGAGAGAGAGAGAGAGAGAGAGAGAGAGAGAGAGAGAGAGAGAGGTATATCAAGGGGGCAATGAGGAAAAGATAGAGGGGGGTGCAAAGAGAGAGATACAAAGAGAGGATGGGAAAGGGAGGGAGAGAGATAGATAGAGAGGGATAGATAGATCATGTGGGGAGATAGAGAGAGAGAGAGAGAGAGAGAGAGAGAGATCATATGGTGTTGTTTGGGGTCATGTGGAGTCCTAATGGGGCCACACATGTCTTAGAACACCACATGACCCCTTATAACACCATATGACCCCCTAGGACATCATATGGTCCTAAGGGGTCATATGGTGTGCTAAGGGGTCATATGGTGTCGTTAGGGGACCTAATTGGGCTACACATGTCTTAGAACACCACATACACCATATGACCCCCTAGGACATCATATGGCCCTAAGGGGTCATATGGTGTGCTAAGGGGTCATATGGTGTCATTAGGGGTCATGTGGGGTCCTAATGGGGTCACACATGTCTTAGAACACCATATGAACCCTTAGGACATCATATGGTCCTAAGGGATCATATAGTGTCCTAAGGGATCATATGGTGTCTTTAGGGGTCATGTGGGGTCCTAATGGGACCACACATGTCTTAGAACACCATATGACTCCTTAGGACACCATATGACCCCTTACGACATTATATGGTCCTAAGGGTTCATATGATGTGCTAAGAGGTCGTATGGTATCATTACGGATCATGTGGGGTCCTAATGGGGGCACACAATTCTTAGAACACCACATCACCTCTTAGGACACCATATCACTCCCTAGGACATCATATGGTCCTACGAAGTCATATGGTGTTCTAAGGGGTCATATGGTGTCATTAGGGGTCATGTGGGGTCCTAATGGGGCCACACATGGGTCAGTGCAAGAAGTTGAGTCCACTTTTTGGCCAAAAAGTGAAATTGTTTTCCCTGATTTTCAGATTTTGCCACATTTGAGCTGAAAATTTGAAGCACTTAGAGATTGAATCTTGGAAAAAGTCGGTAATACAAAATATAGAACTCGGAATATAAATTCTAAATATGTAATTTATTTTAATAACGACATAATAGAAATTGACTTTCAAAAGGTATTTCTAAAAACCACTTCTTAAAAATGTCTATTTCGACCATACCATGTACATGTATAGCCCATGCTTTTTGACACAAACAAAAGTTTGTTTTTCAAACCCTCTTAGGAAATGATTTGTAACACACTAAAGATTTATGAGCATATTTTTTTGTATTTTTTTTTAATATTTTTTTATTGGCACCAATTGTTGTTTTAAAACCTTGTCGTGTATGGCCCACATAATTTGACCTAAACTTATCATTTTTTGAATTTTTTTATAAATAGAAAAAAAAATTGTGTAAATTGATGACATATATTTTTTTTTCAAAAAAATTAATATTTCAAGTTTATGGACTGGATTGAGTATAAATTAATTGAAGAATAGAGAAACTAATCAAAAAAATTTTAAAATTATATATTCAAAATCTACACAGTGTAATCTATAATGGGTTTTAATTTCGTCAAAAAATTCTCTGATAATAGGCATAAAATTTTTGGCAGAAGTCAGTATTTGAGCATGTCATTGATACAAGATTGAACTTATAGGTCCAAGTCTAAGGTCTGGGCATTCCATGCTTTTCCCAAACCTAAACTCGATGCACATGGCAGGTTTGGTTTTGAAATTTCAAATAACAAGGCCTCATTCTATAACGGAGCTTCGTTATTTAAATATACTAGGTTCCCATTATATTGTGCAAAAATGACTTTGTAGGGATTTTTTTTTTTAAATACTTTTACAAAATGGGCCCTCGTTTTTTAAATAATGAGGGCCCATTATTTAAAAATACATATTTTAAAAAGTAGGGCCCCGTTTTGTAAATAGCAGGGCCTCGTTTAATGAATTTTTGGCTTGAGAGCTCGAAGCATAATGGGTTCCTATTTTCTATAAAATGGGGCCTCATTCCTAGTAGCATGTTTCCCAATGCACACACTTCCCCCTAAGTGGGACTCATCTTTGTGCACTTACCCACATGTCTTTGAACACCATATGACCCCTTAGGATATCATATGGTCCTAAGGGATCATATGGTGTTCTAAGGAGTCATATGGTGTCATTAAGGGTCATGTGGGGTCCTAATTGGGCCACACATGTCTTAGAACACCATATGACATCCTAAGGGATCATATGGTGTGCTAAGGAGTCATATGGTGTCATTAGGGGTCATGTGGGGTCCTAATGGGGCCACAAATGTCTTGAAACACCATATTACCCCTTATGACACCATATGACCCCTTACAACATCATATGGTCCTAACGGCTCATATGGTATGATAAGGGATCATATGATGTCATTAGGGATCATGTGGGGTCCTAATGGGGGCACACAAGTCTTAAAACACCACATGACCCTTTAGGACACCATAGACTCCCTAGGACATCATATGGTCCTAAGATATCCCATGGTGTGCTAAGGGGTCATATTATGTCATTAGGGGTAATGTGGGGTCCTAATGGGATCACACATGTCTTATAATATCATATGATCCCTTAGGACACCATATGACACCTTAGGACAACATATGGTCCTAAGGGGTCATATGGTGTTTTAAGGGGTCATATGGTATCATTAGCGGCCATGTGGGGTCCTAATGGGGCCAAACACGTCTTAGAACACTACAAGACCCCTTAGGCTACCATATGACCACTTAGGACATGCTAAGGGGTCATATGGTGTCATTAGGGATCATGTGGGGTCCTAATGGGACCACATGTCTTAGAACACCACATGACCCCTTAGGACACCATATAACCCCCTAGGACATCATATGGTCCAAAGGGGTCATATGATGTGTTCATAGGTCATATGGTGTCATAGGGTCAGGTGGAGTCCTAATGGGGCCACACATGTCTTAGAACACCATATATCATTAGGGGTAATGTGGGGTCTTAATGGAGTCATATGGTGTCATTAGGGGTCTTAGATTACAAACTACGAAGATATTGAGAATTGAGACTGTGTGTGGCTATACATATACATATACATATATATATATATATATGTATGTATGCGTGCACGTGTGTGTGTATGTGTGTGTGTGTATAGACACACACACACATATACACATACATATACACTCATATACAGACACATATATATACATATACATATATACATACACACACATGTATACATATATAGATATATATATACATATATGTGTGTGTATATGTATACATACATACATACATACATACATACATACATACATACATACATACATATATATATATATATATGTTTGTGTATATATATATGTATAGATATATATACATATATATATGTATATCTATATATATGTATGTATATATACATATACATATACATGTGTGTGTGTATGTGTATATATATATGTATGCATATGCATATATATGTATATATGTATATATGTATATGCATATATGTATATATATATGTGTGTGTGTGTGTGTGTGTGTGTGTGTGTGTGTGTGTATACATACACATATATGTACATATATATACATATACATATGCAGATACATTCATACACACATATATACATGCATACATGTACATACATTAATATATACAAAGATATATTATATAAATATACATGTACACATATTATATACATATGCATACAGATATTATATACATACATATATATTTCTATATATTGGCACATTTTAATGTCAACATAACCCATACAAGTTTTTTGTGCTAAAATACGCGATCGGGTTTTATATTTAAAAAACGCATTCGTTCTTTTATTTAGAGGAACTCGTTCATGTTTTTGTTTAGGGAAAGCCATTCGTGATTTGTCGCGTTTAGGCTCGTTAATAGCCTTGGATGACAATGTTGAGGCTTAGGAGTTTGATTTCCCTCCATTTCCCTCCTTTTTTTATGTGTTTTATTTTATCAAATTGGTTTCTCAACTTCATCGTCATCGGGTTTACACCTCATCAACTAGGTATTTGTAAAATTGCCACCATAATTTCACACATCTTCTGAGATTTTTAATTATATTATTTTTTCTATATTTGGACAAAATTAAGATATTAAAGTTTAACTTTTTTTACCAATATCTCCATAGTTCTCAGAGACATATGTGTACCAATTTTTTTAGTAACTTTTTATCTACTTAACTAAATTTAAAACAAATTATATATTATTGTAGTGCACTTAATTATTTACACTTTTTTTTTTAATTGCATGTTTGATTATACTTATGCAAGTTATGCTCCATGCATTAACATACATCTAATTTTCAGGATGTGCATGTTTCAAAAAATCATTAAAAAAATACTCAACAAAAAATTACACTAAAAATACACAAATTCTAGTGCTTATTCTTAACTATCTTTCTACCAAAGGATTTGTCAAAATACTAAATCTAACTATGACTTTTTTGATGCACACGCTAGACACTATGTTATATTTTTTTAGAAAACATTAGGAACTGTTTTTTGTGCGCAAAGTATTTGACCCCCTTAATTTTATCCAATTTTGAAATAAAATAGTATTTTGGAAACTAGATTCAGAGTAATATAATCTTTGTTCTTTTGGTATCTTCATATTTTGAGTGGATGAGTCTCAAATCACTCCTCCAAGTTCAAGATTAGCTGATTTCAAAAAAAAGGGTGTCCACTTATACCCCCCTTTTGCACACTATCTTGGTGAACTTACCCAAATACCATTGAATAATCTCATTTCAAAAGCTACCATTGTGCTGAATAGTTGAGGTTTTCTAGAGTTTTCAATTTTCATGTGTTGCAGAAGTTAATGACAGCATTAAGGTCATGGGTTCCTTATATTTTCATGATATTTTTTTATTAGTAATTTTTTCTTGAGGTTTGATGATTTTATCTTGAAGATTTGTGAGCTTGCGGTACATTTCAAGCTTATTACTAAGAAGTAATTGGAAAAAACTTAATTGTATTTATAGAATGATCAATAGATCATTATAAAGAATTACAACAATGATGTTTCTAAAAATAAACAGTCATATATAGAAACAAACTAAATCAAACTAATCATTTACAAAATATTACATAATTGACCATTAATTAATAATAAATAATATTATTCTGATACCCTCCCTTAATGGTCAATCTGTCAACAACGCCAAGCTGCCCCCTGAATTTAGCAAACTTATCTGGACTGAGAGACTTGGTGAGAATGTTTGCAATTTGATCTGTAATTAGAACATACTACAACTGAACTGGGTTGTCTTAAAAAATCTTCTGAATAAAATGACAATGAGTTTCCACATTCTCAATTCTTTTATGGAAGATGGGATTCTTGGAAAGTTTGAGAACTCCCTGATTGTCACAGAACAAGTGAGTCAAACCTTCTTGATATATTTACATATCTGCAAGCATCCGACAAAGCCAAACTGCCTCACAAGGTGTCTTAACTGCTCCTTGATACTCTGCTTCTATCAAGGAGCGAACCATTGCCTGTTACTTTTTACTAGTCCATGTGACTGCACTAGATCCCAAATTGAACACATACCTAGTTATTGATTTCATGTCATCAACCGAACCTACCCAATCTAAATCTGTGAAACCACTGAGTCTAGGATCATGACTCCTAGTGTAAATAAGTCCATAATTAGAGGCTCCATTCACATAACACAGTACATGTTTCACTGCTACCCAATGATCAGCCTTGGGGGCTATCATCAAGCATGAAATGTAGCTCATTGCAAAACTAAGATTAGGTCTAGTGAAAGTGAGATAGATGAGACTACCCACTAGTTGCATGCATGATGTTTCATCTATAGGAAGAGAATCAGACTTGGATGACAAATTTCATCTGGTCTCCATAGGCATGGAAACAGGTTTACAAGCTTGCATGTGAAGCCTTGCAAACAAGTTCCTGGCATACTTAGACTGAGAAATAAAAATGCTACCATCAATCTCCAAACCTCAACACCTAAATAATAATGGAGAAGCCCCAAATCTATCATATAAAAAGCCTTGCATAGGTCTTGTTTGATTTCTACAATCAAATGTGCTAAACTATCAGTAATGATCAATTCATCCACATAGACAACAAGAAAGAGAACATCATCACCAGAGTGTTTGATATATAGATTATTGTTAGAAGGACAACGCTGAAAACCATGAGAAACCAAGCACTAATCAATCTTGATATACCACACTCGAGGAGTATGTTTGAGTCCATAGAGTGCTTTCATGAGTCTACATACTTGATGTTCTTTGCCAAGAACCTTGAAACTAGGAGGATGTGTCATGTAGACTTCTTCCTACAACTCACCATCCAGGAAGGCACTCTTAACATCCATCTGTTGGAATTCCCATCCAAACTGAGCTGCAATAGCGAGAAGAAGAAGAAGTATACTCATCTTGGTAGTAGGAGAAAAATCCTCATCATATTCAATGCCCTCTTGTTGTGTGAATCCTCGAGAAACCAATATGGCTTTTTATTTATCCAAGATACCATCCGCATGATACTTGACCTTATACACCCATTTTCAACTAATGGGCTTCTTCCCTAGAGGAAGATCAAAGATAACCCAGGTGTTTTTCTTCATAAGACTCTAGTATTCTGCGTCCATTTCTTGTTCCCACTCTAGAATCCCTTTTGCCTTTGTATCAAAGATAACCCAGGTGTTTTTCTTCATAAGACTCTAGTATTCTGTGTCCATTTCTTGTTCCCACTCTAGAATCCCTTTTGCCTTTGTATATGTCTGAGCCTCATTAATACTATGAATGTTGGCCATGAGAGCAAAGTTGATAATATTTTATTGTTTTCTCTTATTTTTGGAAGATCTACCCTCAATGAGCTCATCAAGACAAAGATCACTGATGGTCTTAGCCCACCATTTAGGCCAAAGATTAGAAGAACCTAATCAATAATGATGAACAACTAATACTCTAACCGGTACTAAGAGGGGGGTGAATCAGTACAGATAAAAACTTGCTTTAATATTTTGACACTTTCGGAACACAAATAACTGATTGTCTATATCATTGTACTTAACCATAGCAACATCAGTTAACAGAAATACTTCAAACAGCTAGACCGATAAAACAAAAGTACTTCAAATAGCATCCAACAATTCTCAAATCTAGATAGCTATTCTACCAGTTTGATCACGCATGAGTTGCATTAGTAATATCACAATCATTTTCTCTGCATGCGTATTCAATTGAATAAAAACTACTCAATCATCACATGAAAAATACATAGCCCATGACACACCAATTTTTCACGTGAAAACCCAAATGGGAAAACCACGGTGGGGATGAATACCCACAAGCTTGTTTTTGAACTCTTTTGAAGTCTGCTCTGTTAGGAGCCTAGTCCGGTTAAAGACTTTAAAATAAGGTTCTGTTAGGAACCAATCTTGTTAGGGATCACCCGGTTAAGGGATGGATATAAACCCTGTTTAAGGTTGAAACCCTGTTAAAGGTTACCTCGCTAGAGGATTTAAAGAACTCAATAAGCTTGAGTCACCTAGTTAGAGGATTTGCAACAAGCGTGTTAAAGCTACTCGATCAAGGGATTTTCTTTCTGTTGAAATGGTTAGAAGACAACAGATAAAACTCCGATCTGATAATAGCACTACTTTGCTAAGGCAGATCCTTTTCAGTTCCTCTCGTCTGCAATCACACTCTACAGACTCCTTACTCTGGTTTGGCAAGTATCAAGTCTTCAACACACAGACACAAACACAAATTTTGCCAACAAAAACAATAAAAAAATCATCAACATTATAGACAACAATTAGGTTGGTAGCATAAACCCTAAACCCTACACATTTAGATTTTTAGTTACAAGTGGTTTGATCCTAACTGTTAAAATGCATTGCATAGAATAGAACAGTCTAACAAAAATCTCAAGTCGTTTTGCATCATCCAATCTTCACTGCACCTAGAAGTTAGTAACCCATCGCGCGTTCTTCACACACCGCTAAGTGAAACACACATTCCCGAGGTAGACATTTAATGAATTTGCTCTTCATGCACAAGATCCTCAAAGAGATTCTTCACATGCACAAGTTGACGTGGCATCTCAATCTCATCATTATCTCCTAACTAACTCATCACAGAATTTCATCGGTTGCACTACACAAGTCAGATCGCCAAACTAGAAACCCTCAAGCTGAACTGAGACTACAAACCAGTAGTCAAACTATGAACCCCGACACTGGTTCACTCCATCCTGGTTGACTATAGCCGCTTCTATTCTTCACACCGGTTTATACTAGTTCACCTACTTGAGTACCATATACTTGTTCACTTATTGACATCAATGACAACATACTTTATCGTCACTTCAATATATGCCAACAGAACTAACATCAGATGCAGGAGGAATAACTGGAACTAGAGGTGGAATGGGATCTAGAATAGGTGGAAGATTAGCATCATCGGGAGGAAATTTAGGTAGTGCATCATCAAATTTAGAATCTACATTATCCCTCCCATCAAGTGGAAGACTGACACCCAATTCGGAAGCCCTCAAAGGTTGATCCTTAGAATTTTGTTCAGACGAGGAAAACTGAAAAAGTCTCTCATTCTTCATCAAAGATAACATTATAACTAAAGATGAGATGATCAATGTCTACATCAATCAGCTGGTAAGCCTTGTGGTTCTCACTATATCCTATAAACATAAGCTTCTAACTTTTGGAATCCAACATGGAGCGCTTGGTATCTGGAATCCATACATATGCTAAAGAGCCAAAAAATTTCAAATGACTAATCCTAGGTTTGCGATCAGTCTAGGCTTCCTCAAGAGTCTTCCCCTTAATAGCATCTATGGGAGACCGATTAAGGAGATAGAATGCAGTAAACACTACTTCTACCCAATACTTCCTAGGAACATTCCTATGTTCCAACATAGACCTAGCCACTTTTGTAATGGTGTGGTTGCAACGTTCTACAACGTTGTTTTGTTGAGGGTTGTATGGTGTGGTTAACTAACATTTTATGCCATGTGTATCAAAGAAAGTGGAGAAAGCACTAGAAAAAAACTCCCCCCAATTATCAGACCTAAGAGTAAAAATAGAACAACCAGACTTGTTTTCTACTAAAGCCTTAAATTTTTGAAATACAGGAAAAACATCTAATTTGTGTTTAAGAAAGTACACCCACATCTTATGACTGAAATCATTCACAAAAAGAAAGAAATACTTGCACCCAGTAACAAAAGGAGTATTCATTGGAACACATACATCAGTGTGGACCAACTATAGTATCTTAGAAGCTTTCCATGATCCTTGAACGATGTCTTGGGCTTCTTCCTAGCCTGACAAGCTTCACAAACTCATTGATTCTGGGTTTGAATTTCAGGTAGTCCATGTACTAAATATTCTCTAACAAGATAAGAAAAGTAGTGAATATCTAGGTGACCATATCGCTAATTCCATAAAGTGGTGATAGAGGAGGATTTAGCTATGAAATCATGCTTAAGAGAATCACCCGTATCCACAAGTCTATAAAGACCATGATCCTCAATGCCAACAACTACAGTAGTGTGTGTCGTACGATTAACAATCAAACAC